>NW_021628933.1:1343898-1471884 GCF_002157705.1 Plasmodium gonderi
ATTTTGTTCACTTTTTTTTTTTTTTTTTTTTTTTTTTTTTTTTTTTTTACTGCTCTTTCCTGTCCCATACTGGTAGATCGAAAAAGGAGAAAAAAAAAAAAAAAAAAAAAGAAAAAAACACATGATGGATGCATAAATTATGGAATATTGAGAAATCGTTTACATTTTGAAGGAATGCAGATGAATAATTCATTTTTTTTTTCTTTTAAAAATTTAATTTTTAGGAAATTATATTTAAACTAAAAGTTAATATATATATATATATATATATATATATATGTGTATAACCTGAATGTATGTGTAAATTGACTCCTTATTGCCTATCGGTGAAAAGATTGATGATCATTGTGCGGATGATAATGGAGGAGAGGGGACCAAGCTATATGCATTCATAGTTCATACACTATTATCAGTAGATACTTTTTTCTTTTTTTGGCGCAACATTTGTACACTCGGAGGTTGTATATTTATGTGTACATGCCCAAGTATATGTGTGGTTACCCTTAAACTGCTTTGTGTAAGTCCTAGATTTGTCAGGGTTGAATTTCTTGTGAGAAGCACATCCCCCTCTGAAAAGTCGCAAGAATTGAGGAAAATTGTTTGCATCTTGGAAGGGAAGAATTAATGAGTACTGAAGTGAAGAACAAGGTGTGTACACAAAACATGCATACATGCATACATATATATATATATATATATATACATACACATAACTGTGTACGTATGTTTATTTCTGTCTGCACACGTGTCCCTGTCATGGGTGGAACCACAGGTGTCGAAACGCACTTGATACATTTGATCGAGGGAAGGGCAAAATTACTCGAACCAGTGTCGAAAACGACTTTGAACTTTTGTGGTGGGGTCCCAATTTCTATGTCGCCAATAAATTGGCTGTTGTGAAAATTTAGCAAATCTTCCTGTACATATAATAACGAGTTTGGAATTTTATTTTCTATTATGTTGTGAAAAGCTTTTATATTTTCCATAAACCCTTTGATGTCATTTTTAAATCTATTTTCTAATTTTATTTCGCTGAAAAACGAGTGCTCTTTTGTGGCATCCATAAAAGGAGTGCTATTTAAGTTTTTTTTTTTTCCATCATTTTTAATGACATTAAATGGGGTTATAGACAAAGTTGTTGGGATTACAACAATTGCAAGGAATGTTAAAATATGAAAAAATAAATATGGGTTCCTCATTTTTTGCTTCTTTCGTTTTTTCGTTATATTCCGACAGACAAAGTAGTAATGTGTGTGGATTTTTTTTTTTTTCTTTTTTTTTGAAACGTTTATTCGTATGACTCTTTTGAGAGGGGAATTGCGTTAAACGACAACAAAAAAAGAAAAAATAAAATAATAACAAGATAGTAAAAAAATAACAAAGAAGCAGCAAAAAAAAAAAAAAAAATAAATAAATAAAATAAAGCTAAAATTCATAAAGCACACAAATGTAAAAAGGGTGTGAACAAACAATACAGTATCAATACTCACAACAGCAAAGTTAAAGTAAGCATTCATAATTTTGCTTATCCAGCATGTTTTATGAGTAAAAATGCGAAACAATAAGAAGAAAATGGGAGAGAAAATAGCAAACTACGAATAATGCTAACAACGCACTATTTAAATAGCGAAAAATGTGATGTATAAATGTACATACACAAATGTGTCAATGTCTTTTGCAGGTATAGAAAAAAATATGCCTCTTACAATCCCACGCACGAAAAAAGTGTATATTCTCTCGACTTACCTTTGTAAAAAAAAATATATCTACATATATGTGTATAGTTATATATATATTAAGACGGAGGCCATGTGTTATAACCATAATAACAAGGCAGAGAGAGCAAAGGAGGGACGCTCAAAATTATGAATCTCAATTTGTTAAATGTACTTTAATAAAAGCATGAGCTCTTTTTCTGCCTGAGCAATTTCCTTCAAATTGATGTTCTAAGGAAAAAAAAAAAAAAAAAAAAAGAAAAATATATATATAGTAAGAAATTGGAAGAAACAGGAAAAAATAAAACTGGACATTTGAAAAAAAAGTGACATAATTTCAATTCGTTATTTTTATGCACACTATGAGGATTTAATATGCCTATATATCTATGTTCCTACGATATATATATTCCCTTTTTATTTAGCACCCTTCAAATATTCACGTCCTTTTAAAAAAAATAACATAAAAGGATTAATATTTCACTCCTGAGTTTTTACCAAATCATTCAACAACTGTGCTTCGAAATACTTTTTCACAATAACATGATAATTAAAGCATCTGTCCAAATAATTTTGCATTGTTTGTTTCTTAGTGGTGTTTTCAAAATTCCTGTAAAATTCATTTGTGAAATAGATAAAATCATACGTCCACTTTTCCTCTCCTTCCAACAGTTCCTTTTTTAAGTGCATCTTCTCTTGTGGGGTTAGGTTACTCAGGGACTGAATCAACTTGTCTGAGAGTTGAGGGCAATTGATCCATTTATGTGTAACTTAACCAATTCGTGTGTAAATTAATTCATTGACACACAAAAGAGTTTTATCGACGTACAAATCGGTACACCCTCTTCTGTGTGCAGACTTGCAAGGTTACTTTACTTGCACATTATTCGCATATTACTCGCATATTACTCGCACTCTATTCGCACTCACCTGATATGTAAGACAAATTTTCATATAACTCTTTGCATTTTTCGAGAAAAACCTTATGCTCTGCATGCTCCTTACGAGCTAAATTTTCATTTTCCGTGTTAAATCTATAACAGGTTGGGGGAGTGGGGAAAAAAGGAAAACCGATATGTAAACTTATGGAAAAGGTTTGAATTGTAATTTGTTCTGACATGTTCATATTTTTTTTTTTTTTTTTTTTCTTATTCTGGCTATTTTGTCTTTTTTTTTCTTTTTTTTTTTTCCATTTTAGCTAGCTACTCGAACGTCAGTCCCCTTAGAAAGAAAAATAAGAGTATGACAAGGAACAAAATAAATATGATCAAGATGGGTTTCCGAAAAATATTAAAAAACCTAAACTTGTACATAACTAACATGTTCTGGTAATAGTTTTCGTCTATTTGAGGAAAGAATTTCTCGATTTGAATTTCAATTACATTTCTGAAGGTAAACCAATCTAACCATTCTTTCTTACTACTTGTCAAGATATTTATGTTGTCATCCCTTGAAATTATTGAAACGTCTTCAGAGAACGGAGGAAGGAAAATTCTCACGTTAAGTTGTTTTATAAAAAACGACTTAATCGACGGAGAAATATCAATTTTATAAGCATAATAATTTTTCTTGTTCTTAACTTGGTACAAATTAGAATGATGATAAAAAGCGTTAAAAAAATGTGCTCTCCAACCACCCAAAAGGGGATATCTTGGCCTGATATCAAATTGAATAAGACTTTTTTCCTTTTTCTTATCATAAATTTCTTCAGCTCGAATCAGGTATATTTTTCCTATATCATCAAAGTATTCATATTCATATATATCATAATTTATTTTCGATTTCATGGAGTAAATAATGGTGGTTTGTTCGTTCTTTGGTTCCTTTTCACCTGATGTGTGCTTATTTTCAAGATCGCTA
Organism: Plasmodium gonderi; assembly: GCF_002157705.1. Classification (NCBI taxonomy): domain Eukaryota; phylum Apicomplexa; class Aconoidasida; order Haemosporida; family Plasmodiidae; genus Plasmodium; species Plasmodium gonderi. Next base: position 1,347,474 of record NW_021628933.1, read on the forward strand.
AGAATATATCTATCAAATTTATTTACCCGTGCTGCATTGTTATGTAAAATATATTCTTCCTTTTCGTATATATATCCAAGCTGTGATATTTTAATGTCCTTTACTACCTTTTCAAAATATCCCAAATTGTTATTTGATTGGAAATAAAATAAAACCTTATATCCCAAGGAAAATGCATTCAATTCGTTTTTTTTTTTTTTTTCATAAAAATATGTATCATCGTTCATTTTTTCGAAATTTTTTAAAAAGTTGTGATCCTCCATTTGCACAATTGTGCAATTTCTGCACAAAAATATTTTTATTTCTTCTTTTTCTTCTACATTGTATGGTAATAAAATTTTGGAAGAAAAATAAAATAAAAGATTTTGATTTTCCATCAGGGATATATCAACTGGGAATGGGTAATAAGCTTGTCCAATACTGTATGCATATTCTACAGATATTTTTTCATTTTTATGTAACTTTTTGTTTAACATCACTTTGTATACTTTAACTTGGAACTGTTCCAAGTCATAGTCTTCATTGAAAGGGTCTACTTTGATGCCCTTCCCATTGTCTTGAACTTCTTTCAATATTTGATATCTCAGATGGTTTTCGTTCTTGTCTTTCACATGAAGAGTGGTGGCCTGTGAATTTGTGAAGAAAAAGATATATATATATATATATATATATATATATAATAAACCGGATGCATAATTATAGCAAAAAGATAGCAGACTCCCACACACAGTGTTCCACTATAGAAATATACATATAACACCAAAGGAATGAAATTTTAATTGTTACTTATTTATGTGCTTTACTTGAAAAGCCTCATGGTATGGAAGGAAAAAGATAAAATTGTCAACAGTTTTATCACTCTTATTTTTTAAATCACCCCTTATGATAATTTCAACATGATTTTTTTTTAAATGAAAATATTTCGTAATATGTACATACGTTATGCAGTTGTCATTTCCTACATATTTTTCTTTTAATTCATTTTTATATGTATTTAAAAATTGTATATCTAGCTCTACCAAATTTGTGTACTGCTTCAGATTTAACTTCCCTCTGGCGAAGAATATCAGCAACACGTTTATAAGCAATAGTTTCATGAATTTCATTTTGTGTTGTATTTTTCAGTATTTCTCCTACTATGATTTGTACCTTCGCCTGGGGGTGGCTGGGTGAGTAGGGGTCTAATTTCGTGTAAGCATATGTCAATGTGTGTGTGTGTGTTAAGTGCCACTTGTTTGAGTTCCTTTAAAAAGACATGTCAGATATAAGCACATTTATCTGAAACTGCATTTCGACACAGGGTTCAAGTGGTGATACATGATGTAGGGAATCGAAATAGGGATGGAAGTTGCTAGTGTAGAAGATCACAAAATTTGGTACGTATGCCAATTCGAACACGAAGGGGAGGTATATAGCAGATCACTGCATAGAAGAAGCCTTTTTAGCATGTACCCATGTAGAAAACGTGTTTTTTTTCTACTTCTTTATTAGTGTATTTTTTTTTTTTTTTTTTTTTTTTTTTTTCCCTGACAAGTATGTTTGTACTATTTTGGGGTTTCACTCCCCCTCTACTGCTTTAATTTTTTTATTATATTTTTTTTTTTTTTTTTTGTATTTTTTTTTTTTTTTTTTTTTTCTTTATGAATGTGTTTTTTTTTCTACTTCTTTAATAGTGTATTTTTTTTTTTTTTTTTTTTTTTTTTTTTTTATTTTTTTTTTTTTTTTTTTTTTTTTTTTTTTTTTTTTTTTTTTTTTTTTTTTTTTTTTTTTTTTTTTTTTTTTTTTTTTTTTTTTTTTTTTTTTTTTTTTTTTTTTTTTTTTTTTTTTTTTTTTTTTTTTTTTTTTTTTTTTTTTTTTTTTTTTTTTTTTTTTTTTTTTTTTTTTTTTTTTTTTTTTATTGTTTTTTTTTTTTTTTTTTTTTTCTTCTTTTTTTTATATGTGCTGTTTGTCGTATTTCCCAAGGTTCTAGCAAAGAAAAAAATCTTTTAATTCTCTCCCCTTAAATATGAGATGAACAATTGAGGCAAGGACAAGTTCCAACAATGGTGGTGTCCGCTTGCGTGAAGTTGAACCCACATTACATGTAAATCCGTAGAGTGTGTAAATTATAATACCTTCTATTGTGATGAAAACATGTGTAAAATATAATAAAAAAAAAAAAAAAATTTCCTATTTTTTTAGGGAAAAATGCTTAACATATGTTTGAACCACATGTGCAAAAAAAAAAAAAAAAAGGAGAATCATTCGGATTGTGCCCTACTTTGTATAATATATGATATTTAAACACATATTTGTTATTTTATTTTATTTTTTTTTCTATATTTTTAGTTATCATATGCAATGAGATTAGTATAAATATAAAGTGAATAGGGCTGTGAGCTGAAAAAAAAAAAAAAAAAAAGAAAAAGCCTTAGCTCATGGTGAGAAATAAACATGTCCCAATAATATCCAATTTGTTTCTCCCTCAAGCCTGTAGAAAGTTTTTACAAAAGAAAAAAACAAAAATAACAAATTTATTATGGAAGAATTATTTGCAAGATTATTGGGTTGCATTTTATTCTTATAACTAGTCAAGTCTATTTGTTAACTTGGACGCACGATAGGAACATGTTTTCAAATGTTGTAAAATAACACATTTTTGGTATGTCAATATGTACATGTATAATGTATATAAATATATGTGCAATTACCCACATTAATTATGCACATGTTTAGGCAGTAATATGATGGTTACTATATAGAACTAAGAACATAGTACCTTCTCCTCCCTCACCCCAATTGAGGTCCCCTATCCACACCTGTTTCATAACACCAGGTATGGGATTTACATTAACAGAAACTTTCTTTTAGATACCCTTATTAATGAACATTACACCACTAGCAGTTTGAAAAAGAAGCAAAATTTTATTTCTCCCTTTTTGTGTGCAAATAAAACTGATATCTTAGACTTTTTATTTGAAATGAGCATGCTGCACAGTTTGAGGCGCTTTACAAAAAAGAGAAAAAAAAAAAAAAAAAAAAAGTATTTTCAAAAACTAGAAATGTTACAACCTTTTTTTTTTTTTTTTTCATAGTAACTTTGTTCTATTTTTATAATACCTGCGGAGCGCCTTCCCTCCACCGCGCCTCCTTTTTTTTCTGCTATTTCTTAAATGGGAGAGATAAAAAAAAAAAAAATTGGAAAATTATTTTGAAAGTAAGCAAAATGGTAGTGCATACGAATAAATATATATATATATATATATATATATATATATTTATAATTATTAGCTCTTCCCCCCATTTTTTATAAATCTCTTAACATATATGCAATTGGGTTTATTATTCTTCATAAAACATTTTCTCCCACACTTGTAATTTTTTTTTTTTTTTTTTTTTTTAATCCCCTTTTATGTTTCATCAAAATTTGGGATATGTTAATTTAAGTGAACGAAAAAAAAAAAAAAAAAAAAAAATCCCGACCTTTTTCCTCTCCTCATATACTACTATAACATTTCTCTTACAAATATGCATATAAATTTATATGAAAATATATATGATGGTATACATGCGCAGAATATATAATTTTTAGCAAAAATATGCGTTTTGCCCAATCTCGTAGAAGCGAAGAAATTGACATATCACCTGATCAAACTATCAAATGCCACAACTGCTAATTATTCATAGCGGCCAATTCATAGCGATCAATTGATGAAAAAAAATTTTTTAAAAAATTGCAAATTTATTTATAAGCAGAGCTCTCAATGAAAAACGCCAACCGAACAAATGTCATCAGAGGAAATCCAAATTGTATTTGCCTAGGAAAAAGTGTCATAATTGCAAATTGGCAATTTTGTCGTGATTGCCCATTTTAGCCATTTTTTTTTAGTACAAGTTATTTTTTTCTATAACCATTTTGAGCCAAGTTTTTCGAAAAGTTAAGGTTATTGTGGGGGAAAAGAAAATATAAGCATAATTTCTTTTAAACTTTGTAGAAACAAGAAATATTGAGAAAATTTTAAAAAAATTCAGGGAGCATTTTTGGCCTTGAAAAATAACACAAAGCTGTAATATGAAAAACATATATAATAATTTTTTTGTTCCGATTTCTTTTTTAATCCAAAAAAAAATAAGCAGTTTTTAGGAATTTTTTTTATATTTAAATCAGCACTTATTATTGTGGGTTACATAAATCACATAGAACGTATATAAATACATAACACCCTTATTAAACATCAAGAATACACAATGACATCCAACATCATAGATAAGATTATGAACTTAGAAGTACCAGAAAATGGAAATGCTTCACTTAATATTATTTTCGGGGTTGTAAATATTTTCTTCTTTGGAATCGGCATGATCATATTGGGTATATTAAACAAAGATATGGATGACCTTATTATAGGTATATTACAACTCCTCGTTCCTTTGATTGGGTGGATATGGGCAGTATTTTGGGGAATTTTAATAGTCATAAAGAATTCTAAGTGAAAGACCTTTAGCTTCTTATTTTATTTTATTTTTTTTTTTTTATATTCTTTTTTTGCCATACTGAATAGATATAGTATAGAAAATGCTGATGTTGTTATTGCCCCATTTATAATGTTAGTATTTTTTAGTTTGGATATGACGTCTTTACCATGTAGAACTAACCTCAGCGTGCAACATGACCATTCAGAAGCATCTCTCAGTATAGGGGAAAAAAAAAAAAAAAAAAATGAGCAAGGAAGATAGTGGAAGAACATTATGGAAGCTGCTTCTGCCACTTGTTAAAACGGATTTGTTGTGTATGCAACAGCATAAAGATAAATCTTTTCTTTTTTTTTTAAGAAAACATTTTTGATATTTTTCGAATGAAAAGATTTTTCACTCCCCATTTTGGTTCCTAGCCCGCGTTGTGCGTATGTGTGTATGTATGTATGTATGTACTCATTTATGTACTCATTTATGTATTCATTTATGTATACATTTATGTATGCAAAAAAGGATTTCGCATTTTTATCTGACCACATTCCGAGTTTTTACATTATTATGCTTATTCGTTTGTTCACCTTTTTTTCTTCCCCCTTTTTCTTCCCCCTTTTTCTTCCCCCTTTTTCTTCCCCTTTTTATATGTACATTATTACTTCACTGATTTTCCATCATTTTTGTTACGTCCCTTTACGCACCCCTTTTTTATACCCCCTTTTTTAATGACCCGTTTTTTATGCATTCGAATGAATGCCCTTTTTTTTTTCTTCTGCTACCTCATTTACAATTCTGCAACAAACATGTGATGCTACTAATTTTTGAACTGTGCAAAATTAAAAGCATATCAATGGGTGGAAGTTCAAGAAGGAATGCACCACCAACTTATCATCTTTTAGCAAACAACCAAAAAGTGAGAGGAAAGAATCAGCATCTAGACAAAACATATGGTGATTTCTCTACCTCCAAAGATTATTATCAAGTTCAGAAAAAAAGCAAAAACAAAGCATATAAACCTGAGTTCTGGGGCACTGAAATAAGAAATGATATTAAAATTTAAGTTAAAACAGAAATAATTCTATGGATGAATTAGATGGTTGGTTGGGGAGTTCTCTGCCAAAAGTTTCCCTGCATGGTGCATTTTTTTTTTTTTTATCTCCCCCCCCCCCCCCCCACGCTTCTCTCTGGGCCTTTATGACCACACTGACCTATATTGAAGTTACACATGTGCAATATCACCCAACGTGTAAATACGTTTGTATTTGCAAAATCTATTTTGCTGTTCTCACGCACATTCATTTGAGGAAACTAAGAAATGTGAAAAGGACAGCTTTTTTCGGTTTTAAAAACAAGGGAAAATGGGAAGCAAAAAAAAAAAAAAAAAAAGAAGAGAGATCACAAAATTGAACAAAGAAAAAAAAAAAAAAAAAAAAAAAAAAAAAAAACACGCTTTTTTCACACTAATGGGAATACTAAGCGAGTGTGCATACATTTAAAAAATTTTAACAAAATTAAAAATGAATAACAAAGATGAAAGTAAAAATTATGTAATTGGTTAGGAAAAAAAATCCCAAAAGGGGGGAATATACGTCGATATACAATTCCATTTATGTTAAACTAACCACGTAACAGCGTAAAAAAAAAAAAAAAAAAAAAACCAATCGGTCATTCGATCAATCGATCAAACAATAATAGTCAATGTTTGAGTTCCACATAAAATATGATAAATAACCAAAGTGCATATGTATATATATGCACATCCTCAAGAATTTTTATTTTTTTTTTTTTTTTGTGTATGTGTGTGCACGGCATTTGGTACTCCCCCTTTTCCTCTTTTACACAAATTCTTCTGTACGAGTGCAGCGATAAGAAAACTTATATATTTTTTTTTTTTTTTTTTTTTTTTTTGCATAAGCAGAAAAAAACCCTTCATATTTTAAATGTCTTCCTTTTTTTTTGTTCTTTCGAATTTGTCCCATTCTTTGTCATAAGTTCTTGGGGAATTTCATATTCTATTGAAGAACTATTACACTGTTTTTTCTACAACAATGAGCGTTGCAACATATGCACTATTAAGATTCTCCTTTTTTTTCACTTCATTGTTCTTCTTCGTTCTTCTTCGCCTTCTTTTCTTATTAAACAAAATTACAATATTGGGGAGGGGAAAAAAAATCCATATGTATATGCCTACATTGAGAATCTTTCTCTTCAACACTCACTTTTCTTTTATCGACAATATAATGCAGATGGATGCCACGATCCGCGTTTTCTCCCTCTATACACACATGCATCTCTCTTTGGATTGAAGATATATGCATTTGATAAAATGTTTTGGGACGGTTCATTCTCCTCTAAGTTTCCACCAAAATATGCTCAAATTTGAATTATTTTTTTTTCTTCCTTTAGTTGAGTCGTTTTTCATTTGATGAGGATCCTCTTGGTCATCTGTTTTTTTTTGTAATGGCATTTTTTTATATGTTTTCTTTTTTACATCTTTCATATTTTCATTGTCACATTCATGGCTATTTCTTATATTTTGAATATTTTTCTCTCTTTTACCCTCTGCTCTAAAGTATCTTTTCTTTTTCATGATTTCATTTCTTTTTCCATCTGCATCATCTACCACCCGATTAGTCATCTTTGATTTGTCACATCTGATAGATGTATTTTGAACCCAATAATGCATATTGGGTAAAACCCTATCAGATATGATAATGGGATCATTTGGGGGGTTCCTTTTCTGGATGTTACCACCAACCGTTGAGTAATAATCCGCATGACGATTCATATAATTTATCGGATGACCATTCGTATCATTCATCGCATAACCATTCGTATCATTCATCGCATGACCATTCGTATCATTCATCGCATGACCATTCGTATCATTCATCGCATGACCATTCGTATCATTCATCGCATGACCATTAAGCTCCCTTACTACCATGTATGTCTTTTTACTTGCCTTGTACACCTCATTCCGATTGACATTATCATAGTGCACATTTGATACTTTCTTCAAATCGGGTGGGATCGTTTGGATCCCCTTTTTATTTGGGGACTCTGTCTCCATGGTGTTTTTTACATTAACATGTTCATGCAGATTGACAAATTTAATAGGCATGATACTGACATCACCAGTGTCAATGTTTCTCCCACTTAAGACAGACTTATTCTGCATATCAAGTGATAACTTGTTGGGGCACAAATACATCAACTGGTTTAACGAACTAGATATATGTTTTTTGCCAACATTTAGATTCAAACATAAATCATCATTTCTGATTTTTCTTCCTTCTCTTTGTTGCAGTTGACACATATTAGCATCCCCTTTTTGATATTGCAAGCATGGGAAGAAAACTGTTTTTTTTTTGTCACACAGGAGAGAATTCTTCTTATCATTAATTTGTGTTTTCCTATTGAAGAAATTAAGATGATCATGCATTCTTTTCTTTGCAGATTGGTGAATCTGCTTTGTCTTTCCTTTTACATAATTTTCCCTAAAATTATTATGTCTATCATTACCCATTATCGACCAAATATATTTCATGCGTTCGTTATTATTACACATTTGCATTGGATTTGTATATTCTGCGTTGTCATCTAGTCCTGGATTAGAATACCTTGTTTGAACTTTCATTTTATTTCTTGATCCCGTTGTATTATTAGATCCCCCTTTGATATTTGCATGTGCATCGTTTGCATAAGGTACGCTTCTACATAACAAACTATTTGTGTTCATCTCCAATGCAGGATGGTTCATACCAATTGAGTCTGTGGATCCTCCTTTGTGCGTATTCACCATCTGTTCATGTAACAACCTTTCGTTGGTTGTCTCGTTGGTTGTCTCGTTGGTTGTCTCGTTGGTTGTCTCGTTGGTTGTCTCGTTGGTTGTCTCGTTGGCTATCTCTTTGGTTGTCTCGTTGGCTATCTCTTTGGCTGTCCCATTCGTTGCATTATACACCTTGGTTATCTCTCTTCTGTGTTTCCCTTCATTGTGATAAGCACAATTTGATGATACATATAAAGTTCTATTTTTTGACATATTTTCATGTTCATTTAATTCATTATTGTTATTCATTTCCTTTTTTTGAGAATTTTTTATCCCATATTTGTTATTAGTAGTAATCCATTGTTCATCTGCACAATGGGAATCTTCAATTTGGACATTCATCAGAAGAGATGGTAAATCCTGTTGTTTTGCAATTTTTATAAAATCCTTTTTGACAAAATTATTTATTATCTTTCCTTTCATAATGTTTTCATTTTTCCTATTTGTTAATGAAGCACCTTTGATTAGTTTTTCCTTCTCCTGTTGAATATTTGATGGTAATGATTTTCTGAGAAATTTCCACGTTTCATCTTTTCTACCACTCTTCTGAATTGTAATTGTGTCTTTGTGATTCTTTATCATCATGTCTTGTCTCACCAATGGATATATATTCTTACAATTTTCCAAATCGAAATAATTCAATTGTTGTCTTTTTTTACATCTATCTTCAAACTGTAACTTCTTAGCATCTATGGGATCAATCTTCACTCCAGGACGCATTATCAACTCACCCTTATTAGCAAAACATAAGTCATTAATCGAGTTGTAATGCACTCTACACTTAGAAGGGGCACTCTTCTTTTCGAGTAAATAAAATGCTTTTCTTCCATCTTTAATATTGTCTGACGAAGTGTAGTCTACCTTATGAGAAACACTTTTCGAAAATCTACTTCCTTCTTCCGTTCTTGATGTAGTACCTTGTTCATATATCTTTTTTTTTTTTTCCCTTTTATTAACAGTGCTCATATTGTCTATGTACTTGGTTTCTTCATGAGGTATGTCCATGTTGGTAGTGTAGTTAGCGAACCGTTCTTGCTTAAAGCAATGCTTATTCTTCATTTTGTCATTTTCTGAGCATCGTTTGGTCAGCACACTTCCATTTTCTAGCCTCATTTTATTCAACTTCTTACCACTTTCTCTTCTCACCCCAAGGTTCATTTCCTCTATTTTTCCCTTTAGACCTTTTTTAAAATAAAGCATGTAAGTTTTCCGTTTTTCCAAATAACTGTAATCTTTACCCCCCATACTTGAGTAAACATTACTGTGATTCGCACCCCTTTCAATTTTTATATCTTTCAATCTAGTTGCACTACCTTTCAATGTATTCACACACTTCTTCTTTTCTCCTCCCAATCGAACAGTCTCCCTTTTTACTAGTCCATCTTTGGTTAATCCATCTTTGGTTAATCCATCTTTGGCTAGTCCATCTTTGGCTAATCCACCGTTCCCTCTTTTGTATTCTTTCTGTTCCAGAAGTACTTTGTTCCTATTTGGATTATTCAATTTTTTGTTAACATTCCCCCTTGGACTGTCAGCTATGCTTCTACTCAAAGAACCATATTCTTTTTTGAAAGGGGTTCTTTTTTCATCATTCGTTTCCAATCGGGGCGTTTGTTGTGCCTTGGATTTTCCATTATTCTGAATGAATGCTTGAAGAACTCTTTTATTCATGGAATAATCCAAAGTATTATTTACTTTCCTTCTTATACTCTTTCCAAATTTGCAATCTAATTCCCCCTTCATTTCGATCAAAAAGTTATTCATGATTGACTCATCACTAGAAATTCTAGCCGTTCTTCTACCCAATGTACTCATATATGTTGGTTCTTCTCTATAGTTCCTAGTCCGATTCATATTTAAGCAAGTTGATGTTTCTATACTACTACTACTACTACTACTATTATGTTCTCCTTTCTTAAATTCTTTATCTCCCCCATGTTCTTTGTTCAAAGATGTCAAAACGAGAGTACTACTACTTCCATGCAATGAATCGAGTGTTGTGTCATTTTCATCGTTTCTTTTATTACATGGAGAAAATTCATTTATTATTAAACATTGGGAAAGAGACCTCGAATTGTTTGAATTCTTTTCTTTTGCGCTATTTATATGTTCACCCTTCAGCGTGCAGTGTTTGGCTGTAAAGATATTCTCATCTGCAAGAACCTCTTTACTCTTTTTGATTCTTCCTATTCGTCCATTTTTATAATATTTATCACTTTTCTCCTCTGAATTTCCTCTTTGAATCCCTTCGAATGATGTATTCCCATTCATGAACTCACTAAATCCATTAATTCGATATGTCTCTTTCTGTGCTAGGTTAAAACTTCCAAGAAATACCTCATCCAAATTTGAATTTTGTCTCATTTGAGAAAAATTATCTACCAGAATACTGTTTTTTTCTCTTCCATACATTCTGTCCTCTAAATGTTCACTACCAAATCCTGGGATTACACATTTCGAGCTGCCTTTTGTAAACGGATTCGCTTGATAGAACCTAGGTAAGGAATTGTTCTTGTCTTCAGATGTTAGTTCCTTATTGAGTGGTTTATCATCTTGGTGGAGTTCGATTAATTTGTTTTTTTTGTGTTTTTTTCTTTTCAGATTCCCTTTACTCAGATTGTTCTCAAATAGCGCGTTTTTATTCCGTTCTTCTGGAAAAGATCTATGAATCTGGTTCGGGCTCTGGTTCAAGCCCTTCTTCTGATTCAGGATCCTTTTAAGCTTCATTTCATTATCTTTGCATTTCCACCCACTTGGCCGGTTAGGGTGTATTCTTTCTCTGACATTTGTCTTGTTGATTACATTTTTGCTAGCGCTTCTGCCAATCCTACAGTTAGCACCTCCTCTGACTATGCCCCTCGTGAGAGATTGTATTTGCATATTTTTTTCCTTCCATTTGGGGAAATGATCCCCTTCCCATCTTTGTTTGATTGTGCGAAGGTGCAAATTTTCATAACTCTTTCTATCATACATTGCTGTACAACTGTGTCTTTTATTTAGGTCATAGGAGACATCAACAGTGGTTCTAAAATTAGATAAATGTAGAATTTTTTTTCCCTCCTTTGGTTTTTCATTTATTAATTTATATCTTGCTTTATTATCCATTTGTTCTGAAAAAAGGTTCGCATTGGTGTTAGGCTTGGTGTTAGGTTTGGTGTCAGGTTTGGTGTTAGGTTTGGTGTCAGGTTTGGTGTTAGGTTTGATGCTGAACTTGGCATTGGATTTAGCGGTTGAAATGATGCTGTTTTTGGAATTGGTGTTCCCCTTCTTGCTGGCACAATCGAGACGAATCTCCGATATAGTGTGACGTTTCGATATGCACTTCTTGTTCATATTAAAATTAATATTCATTTTATTCTTTACGGATATTTTCTTATTTGTGCAATCGACAGTGGAACATATGTTATTAGGACTATTTACACTTTTTCTATAATTCACATCTTTTTGTTTTTTTAAAGAGTGTGAATTTCCATTTTTGGATGTCGCATGTTCCCTCTTAGGAATGCTCCTCCCTAAATTGGATCCGTTTCGAGAACTCCTTAACTTGTCACTATGTAAACATTTTTCATTTTCAAACATGTACTTTTTAAGTCTCACCATTTTTTTTTTGTTCTTTTCTGAAGAGGAATAAAAATTTACTTTCTTTACTTTGTTAATGGATGTTTTTTTTTTTATTTGTATTTTGCATGGTATATGTCTTCTCCTACAGGTATTCCCAGAATCTGGTTCATTCTTTCCTATTCCGTCTTCATCCAAAATAGGTTCTATTATCTCTTGTAATTTCTTTTTTTTCATTGATTTCTTGCATTTTTGTATTTCATTGTTCTCCTTTTGTGTGCTTTTCAAATGGTTATATATTTTCCTCGAATGTGTTTTAACTGGCATGTCTTTGGATTCAACTACCCATTCAGGTTCTTGTTGACCCCCTTCTGATAAGGATACATAATGGTCTTCCAATGTTTCAATAGAATTGTTTAGAACTCTCTCTTTGGCAGATTTAGAAACTATTTCCTGATTGACCTTTTCCCAGTTGGTTCCATCTAGTGACGGAGTCCCCTCGCAAAATTGTTCCTCCATTTGTTCGTGGAATTCTTTCTCAAATTCCATCCCCCGCTGCATTTCTGATTTTTTGTCTATTTCTACTCCTAATTCCATGCTCATCTCCGATTCTTTTTCCACTCCAAATGATTTTTCTGTCTCCTTTTCTGGCTCCTTTTCTAGCTCCATTTCTAACTCCTTTTCTAATTCTCTTTCCAGCTGTTTCTCTTCCTCCTTTATTTCCATCTCTAACTCGTTTTCCAATTCATATTCCATTGCATCTTTGAACTCTTCCTCATCATCCAATAACTCGTCACGATTCATCAACATGCCATCTATCTGCATGTCTTTCCCTATCATCAGTGTGTGTTTCCTTTCCTTTGAACCTCCTGAAATTTCAGCCTCCTTTTCCATTTTGGATATTCCAATTTCTAAACAACCCTCCGTTAAACATGAAGACGTACTTCTTATTAAAGTTTCCAATTTATCTTCTTTTTCTTGTACTAGAGAATTTGACGCACTTCCACTTGTAACGCTGCATATCTGGCTTGACTCCCCGTTACTGTGTCTATCAAATAAATCAATTTTTTTCTGTCCCTGCCGATTGTACTGTTCGTGCTTCTTCGAAATTATGCACTCTTCATGTGATTTAACTTCTCCGTTTGTTATATTAGAACTTTTGTCGTCATATGACCCTGGAGAATAGGAATGAACACTTGACAAGCTGCTCAATTTTGATGACTCTGTTTCGTTTTTCTTGCTCCTAACAATTTCCAATAAGCATGTGGGAGGTGAAAACTGATCAGTAAATATGTCCTTATCCAATGTAACATCTTCCATATTTTCATTCCTCTCTCTGAGCTCAGGATGCTCATCTGTGTGTCTGCTAGAATTTCTACGTGAAGTGTTTTCCATGTCAGCACTTTTATGTGGAGTGTTTTCCATGTCAGCACTTTTATGTGGAGTGTTTTCCATGTCAGCACTTTTATGTGGAGTATTTTCCATGTCAGCACTTTTATGTGGTGTGTTTTCGCTGCTTCCCATTCCTTGGTATGCCTTCTTCATATTGCACAACTCAGGATTGCATGAAGTAATAATATCCTCTTCTAAAATGCCATTCCATATCACTTTGTTTTCTTCCAAGTTACAGTACCTTTTTGTCTCATTATAATTATCATTCCAATAGTTCTGCCTCACAGTGGATCTTTCCATATTGTTCTTCTCCATACTATTTAGAAGTGTATCCATTGCATTTTTGAAGCATAGATCACCATTATCAACGTCAGCCCGTGCATTAATTTTTACAAGCTTCTGTTTATCCAAATTGCAAATAATATTCGAAATATCTATTTTTTCTTTACAAGTGAAACAATTTTTCATTCCTTCTTCTTTTTCATTTGAAATGTTTGTATCAAACGTATCTCGTTTTAGTGTGCCACCCCCGGGTGAATGTGTATCCTTGTGAAGTGGCATTTTATTAGGAGTGAATCTATCGTTTGTCTCAGCTTCTTCTGGTTCATCTCCACTTGGTTCAGCTTCGTTTGTGTCCTTTGCATCGACGGACAAGCTTCCCTTGCTTGTGGTTCTGACATTTACATCTTCCCTCTGTGGAACACATGGCATGTCATTTTTGCTAAAATATTTGCTCTTCACCAACCCATCAAGATAGGAAACGACATTCTCCGTTTTTTTTTCAACAAATTTTATTTTTTCCTTACCCTCCTGTTGACTCTTAGATATTCCTTTTTTATGGTTACCTGTACGTGCCACTTGTAATTGATGACTGTCTACATTTCTTGCATCTTTATCACCCATTTGCTTAATCTTCCCTTGAGTATTATTTAATGCTATTTCGTTTTCCCAGTTCTTGTTTCTGCTCACTTGAAAATAAGAATTTCTTCCCAAAATTCCAACGGGTGAAATGATATTTTTTAATCCTTTTCTATTTTTTGCGAGATCTACTTCATTTTTGAATTGCTTTCTCGAGGCGATGATAGTCAAAAGGCCATTTGCCTTATTGGCCATTGGGGCTATTAGCATATTGAACCTCTTCTTGTCTAAATTTCTTTCTTCTTCTTTTTCTACGTCCGCATCTACTACGCCTACTTCTTCTACTTCTACTTCTCCCCCTTTTTCTACTAGTTTTTCCCTTTGAAAAATCCGGCTAGCCATTGGGTGATTACTGCCTCTGCTTTGACTTTCCAAAAATTGGAAATCATTTCTTCCTTGAGAAAATAATTTTTTCTTTCTCTTTTTTTTCAGTTCAATTATTCTGTTTCTATCTTTCTTATGGTTATTTAAAATTCTTATTTTCGACATTTCTCTAAAGTCACTACAACTTTTGAGTACATTTTTGGGGTTCACGTGCTTGTTATCCCACTCTACACAATTTTTGTTGCAACTAGGAATATGCATCATGTTTCCATATTTATTCAAACAGTTCGATTGCTTTGCACAATCACCTTGTGTGTAATTGTAGACAATGCTCTTAGTCTTCTCTTTCCAATTCCGACTTTCCATACTATACTTTTGATAATCACTTGTGCTAATGTTGAACACCTTATTTACCTGACCGTTCATGTAGGGAGATCTTCCATGGTGACTTTCCTTACAGGTGCCGTTTCTTCCTGTGTAAGTTTCTGCTTTGGGGATAGTTGCAGATTCGTTAGGTGAAACCGATTTGTGTGAAACCGATTTGTGTGAAACCGATTTGTGTGAAACCGATTTGTGTGAAACCGATTTATGTGAAACCGATTTGTGTGAAACCGATTTGTGTGAAACCGATTTATGTGAAACCGATTTATGTGAAACCCCTTCATATGGAACTCCATTAGGTCTACCCCAATTCGGTGCCGTGTCAGATGCAACCGCTACTCGACTTTTGTTTTTGAAATCATCAAAATGGTGAATTGCATTGTAATTCCTACAGCTGAAATGTTCCATGGGGGTGCATCTGCTCAGGGCGTTTAGTCTGAGAGTGCGCTCAACATCATTCGCCAAATCACCAACTGGCCAATAACCATTCACCTGTTTACCATCCACCCAGTTATCACTCACCCGTTTACTATCCACCCAGTTATCACTCATCATGTTGTCATTTTCCTTCCTATAATTGTCGTAGAAACAGGATAAGGCACCTCTACACCCGTTCTGCACCTGCAGGTTGGCAATAGGAGGCACAAAAACGTGCTCATGGATACTAAATTGCATTATCGAATGTTGATCTATTTTCAAATTTTTCTTTTTTGCACATTTTTCAATTTCTTGTGAAAGGTTGAAAGCCTGTAAAGTGGTCTTCGATGAAGGATATGTCCCATGCATATCATTGCCGCCTTGGTTCATAAACAAATTTTGACTGTGTACAGGAAAAAAATCCCCTTTAAACCAAGGATGATTTAAAGCTTCATTGATATTATATCTATCTTTGAAATTGGGTTCTAAGCAACGAAATATAAAATCTAGTGCCTGACCAGATAAATGCATCCCCTTTTTTTCTCTCAGTAAGTCTTGATAATTCCGGTTTTTCAACATGTTCCAATGTGTATCTTTGTTTAAAGTGCACCTGAACAGTTCATGTTTCGTTAAGCAAAAATATAAAATATATCCAACACAAAATATATCAATTTTTGTTGGGTCGTATTTACATTTCTCATATATTTCAGGTGGACGGAAAATTTTTCCAAATATTTTTTCATAATCTTCTAATATAACTTCATTTCTTTTGTTAACATTAAAGTAAGTAGCTTGACCAGGATCATTTAAAACTGGGTAAATTAATCCATTCTTTTCATTTTCAAACAAAAGTACATTTTCTAAGGAAATATCTCTTAAGGCTAACTTTCGGGAATGTAAAAATTTAATAGACAATAATATTTGATAAAATAAATATCTTGCTTCTTCTTCTGAAAATTCTCTGTTTCTATTTTTCATAACTTCGAATAAATCTCCATGTATAGCAAAAGGCATTACCATATATACATACAAATCATCATCAAAAATTTTGTCGCAACTTAGGATATTACTATGTCCACTCATGCAATTTCGATAGTGATATTCTGATAGAGGATCTTCCTGTACTTTATCCTTTGCCATTTCTATAAGGTGCTTTGATAATATTTTGATAGCTTTCTGACTGTTCACTAAACTTATGTCTGAATCTTCAATAACTTGGGATACATACACACTCCCATAGATGGCCGTCTGGAGCACACTTATTAGTTTATACTTGGAATCATGATAGACCACTACTTTTCCAGCAAGTTGATTCGACAGAGCGGTAAACTGATAGATGAAAAAGGGGGGTAGGTGAACCAATTTTTCTAGATTCGAAGAGAATGAAAATTTTCCTATATAGTACATGCACACACATACATGCATAAATATTGAGGGACAAATTCACATCAATCACGCGAAATGATCCTTACATATTTCATCTTCTCCTCCCTAGTCAAATGGTCTAAGCTATCATCGCTCATTTTGTTGGTGTTCCTATACTGGTAAATGAATTTCTTCTGATTTCTGGACATGGTTCCTTCGGGGTTAATATCAAAATATATGCATGAATCGGGAGGGTCTTCTATTTCTTCTTCTTCTTCATTTCTGTTTATTATTTCCAACTTTAATTTCAAGGAAACACATATGTTATTTGTGTCTAATGTTTTACTCAACGGGAGAAATTCTGAATTATTGTTAGATTCGATCAAGTAAGACGTCTGGTTAAAAATATATCTGTTACTTTCCTTCTCATACTTTTGTTTATAAAGTTGGTGCATATTATGTATTAATTCATTTTCGATGTTTATACAGTTATGAAATTTGTTATCTGGGTCTTGGTCTAGGAAATTGTGAAATTTAGTCTTCAGCTGCATTTTTGTATCTTAATAGCACTGTTATAATGAATTTTTCTCTGTTCACATTCTTAAATTATTTATGCGATTTTGTATGTGTAAATTAATTCATGTCCGAGTAACGTGTAGAAAATATACATTCCAAGGTGTATATCTTTCGGTGAATATGTAGTATAGGGGGGGGGGGGGGGGGGGGAAGACAATCTTTGGATTGTTTTGTATGCACATGCAAAATTGTAGGGGACACTCTACAAAAACTTGACATAAATTCGTGGGATACCTTGCGCATTCAGATGATTTATTTTTATTTATTTATTTTTTTTTTTTACAAACTAGTTGTAATCTCTCCTTAATGTATGTATATTCCTATACATGTGTACATGTGCACGGGTATTATCACAGTCTTCTTCACAAAGTAGGCTCCTTTTTGCGTAATTTAAAAAAAAAAAAAAAAAAGTAAAAGAAGAAGCAAAAGGAGAAGCAAAACAAGAAATAAAGCATGAAATAAAATGAGAAGAAAAACAAGAAATAAAGCATGAAATAAAATGAGAAGCAAAACAAGAAATAAAACATGAAATAAAATGAGAAGAAAAACAAGAAATAAAGCATGAAATAAAATGAGAAATAAAAAGGAGAAAAAAAAAAAAAAAAAAAAATCGAAGTTATACACAAATGAGAAAACAAAAATCAACATCAATTGAGGGTGATGGTGTATTAGGTTGTGTGGGTATTCTCACGTACAATTACACAATTAGTGGTTTGAGTTTTCACAAAATCTGTGACTTTATTTTTTTTTTATACTTTTTTTTTTTTTTTTGTACCCACACGAATGAGTGTATGTTTGTATGTAGATAGGAGAATGTGTATCAGTGTGTGTACGTATGAATGTTCTACAAGTATTATCATATGCTCCTTCACAAACATGTGTATGTGTATAAGCACACATTTCACTTTACGTGTGTGTTTTTAAAAACATAGGTTTGCGTGGACGGACAAAATTTGTCAACTCTTATTTGTTAAAGAGTGTATGGATTACAAGAAAATCGAATGAAAAATTTTAAATATCAACAATTTTGTTTTTTTTGTTTTTTATGCTTTAAAATGTTATGTCTTTATTAGGTCTCGACCGATGCTGTTTTGATGTTAATAGCTTTCATGACATTAATATTGATATTAATATTATTTCCATTTTTTTTTTTTTTTTTTTTTTTTTAAATTACTAAATGGTTGTACATATTTTTTCTTTCATTTTTTTGCACAATTAATAAAAAAAAAAAAAAATAATAAATAACTATATACAATGTAATATAATGTGATATAATTGATATAATTCATTTAATATGATATTATATGATATGATATAATATGACATAATTTTTTTTTTATTTCCTCCCTTTTTTTTTTCTTCTTCTAAATGTTTCTATTTTTTTTTTTTTTTTTTTTTTTTGGGGTAAAACATTTTACAACATTTTTAGAAATATTTTTTTTTAAGAAATGTGAAAAAAAAAAAAAAAAAAAAAAAAAAAGAAGAAAAGAGCTCAACAAAATATAAATTTTGTGCATTATGTAGAACGAATCTTTTAATTTCTTTTCCTTTTATGTTAAGTTTTATGGTCAGCTTAATGGCCACTTTTGTCGTTACTTTCGCTGCTAGTTTAACCCTTAGTTTCACCTCGATTAGTACTCGCGGCAAAAGAAGCTTTAATATCACACCCTAACATTAGCATATATACCTGTACACACATATGTAGGCTCATGAAGGTGTGCGATAATGTGGTACTGGGAAAGAAGGTACATATGTGCACACGTTCATGCACAGACATGTAAGTCCTACATGTTAAGCAAAAAAAATTTTAATTTCTATTCTTTTTTTCCTTATACATACACTCGCATGCAATGTTAAATTAACGAGCCCGTGATGATTGTATATATTCTTCTTGTGTAGAATGTAACAAAATGCTTGCATTTTATAAGTGCTCAAATGACATGTTCCATAACGTACACAATTACGTGCTTCTGCACAATAATACCCGCGTTATGTGTATATGTGTATATATATACATACGCATGTATACACACGGCTAGGAATTATATGTCCTCGTGTGAGTGTGTGCACTCGTCTTATGATTATTTGAGTTGAAGGGAAACTGTTTTTAAAAAGAGAATTTATTTCTAGAAAAAACACAGCCGGTGTTAGAAGCTAGCTTGGGGGAGGGAATCGTGGTGGAATAAAAGTCGACCTTATAAGGATGCATCCTTCACATTGCCACAAAGATTATTTTTCTACTTTTAATTTTTCTACTTATATTTTTTTTTTTTTTTTTTTTTGCATATTGCGAATTTCATACAAAAGCGAGATATTACTTTATTGATATTCCTAAATTTTATTTCTCATTTTTTCGTGTTTTCCTGGTTAATTTTTTTTTTTTTTTTTTGATTTCTTAATAATGCTACACACGTTTTCTGCAAAAATGGATTCGCTAGTGCTCGAACGTATGAACAGCCCGCATGACATGCAAATACACTCGTACGAGTAAGTATACATGAAGGTAGAAATTTTATTTGGATTTTCAGTTTTCTTATTTCTGTTCATGTTAAGTAGAACGAAATTTAGAAGAATCAGGGATTAGAGTTACACGTCTTCATTCAAAAGAGGCTAAAAATTGAAGAAAAAATAGAAAGCCTCAAAAAAGTAACACCACCACAGACACACACTTGTGCATATACATGTATCTGCCACCTCCCTTGGGTGGATAAAATTATGGTACGAAAAAAAAAAAAAAAGAAAAAAGAGAACTGTTGCACTTTTCTTATTTACATGCTCATGCATGAGTACAATTAGCAATGGTTTAGAAGTTTTTCCACCTTTATAGAGCAATGCAACAAATCAGAACTAAGCAAACTGTGTCTACTAAGTATATTTCTACAGAAAATGTAAGTCAACTTTTTTTTTTTTTTCTTCAATTAAGTGAAGTGTTTATAGAATAAGCAATACATCGTTTTATTCAAGTCTTGTTTTTATCAAAATGTACAGGTGATAAGAATTTTCCCTTTCTTTTTCTTTTTTTTTTTTTTTTTTCACCTCCGTTTAATACCGTTCTTTCATGGATTAGTAATAATTTTACAATTTTATGGGTTTCTTCTTTTTCATTTGTTTGTGAGGACAAGATATTTAAAGAGAAGTCACTACGTAAACAGTTTTTTTTAGGACGCGAACAAACGTATGTACACATATATAAAAGTACACTTATATGTATTTTTTTTTTTTTTTCGTTCGTGCACAGAGAGAAAAGATATTTTATTTAAAAGCCCTTGTTTGAAAAAAAAAAGAAAAAAAATGACATATATAACCGAAGGAACCCCCCCAAAAGTTCACATCCTCTTCACTAAACAAAAACACATATACACATTCTAGTGTGTGCGTAAAAGTGTAACAATTTGATTTATCAAATATGAGGGATACACTATATTATTATATTGTTATGTGTGAAAAAATAAACTCTTTTAAATATACCCAATTAAATTTTGTGAACATTGACTCATTGAACACCCTGTTGCATGAATTAACATACCAAATGTTCAACAATCTGTCAAAAATTATTCAGAAAAAAATGGACGAGAATAGCTAGACAAATAGAAAATGAAAAAATAGTCAGGCATAAAAAAAAAAAAAAAAAAAAAAAACAGCTAGCTCGATGTAAAAAAACGAAATAATGTAGAACAGTAAATGGGGAAAAAAAAAAAAAAATCCACACCCTATGGTCATACACATACCATATTGTATAGATAAAAACTTAAAAAATGTACCGAAACATAAAATGTTACCACGGGATATGTGTCATAAAATTATTCACGTATATGTACAAATTTGTGTGTTCCTTTTCTGTACACATTTTGCGCCAATTTATCCTCCATGTAGTATGTGCGTTGGTAGCTGGTGATGTGATGTTTTGGGTGTGTCATAATTTTTGCTTAACGGTCTAATGTTTTGTAGTGTAGGAAATTTGAATCATTTTGAGAAAAAAAAAAAAGATAAAATATATAATAGAAATAAGCTGTATATAATTTCTAACAAAAATGAAAGATGTCATGAAGCATTATTTTTATTTCTGTCACTTTGTGAAACATATAAAATTCAGTTTTAGTTTTTTAAATGGTGTTAATCTTGTGTTGGTGCGAGTGCTTACATTTGGTAGATTAATTGTTTTTCATTATTTTCTAGCTCTTTCTTATTAATGTGGGAAGGGATGTGTGACAGTAAGTATATTTTCTTTCTTGGGGTATAGAGAATGTGGGGCAAGAAATGATTCGTATGTAACTATGCATGCACGTGTGTATGCGCTTGTGTATATGTGGAATAGAAATGTTTGTTACTAACTGCTAAATACTTCTCATGGTAACCCTTTTTTTTTTTTTTTTTTTTTTTGGTATGTACAAAATAAAGAGGAGAAAAGGAAAAAAGAAAATTTATCATTAAAAATAGACACGTATGTGTGTCTCGGTGGGGGAGGTTATTACCTACATGCTACTTTATGTTTACCCGCGATGTTACGGAGCACATACGGTCATCACACGAAAGGACATGTGAGTAATATGTGGCAATACTGTGTATATATGCACTTGTGCATAATGTGAGTGCAAGCACATGTACATATGGATGAGCTGCATGTATATAACGAAGAGAGGAATTAAAAATAAAATAATAAATAAGTTTATATATATAAAGGTCAATTCTGTACAAGAATGTGCATTAATTTCTTCTCTTCCCCCCCACATCACCCGTGAATTTTTAATTCATTTTTTTTCTTTTGTTCAGTTCATTTCATTATTCATGCGTGTGTTTACTCACATGCATGTATGCATATGTTGCTTGTGCAAGTAAACAGGGCATATTCGCGCTGGCATGGCTCACATGCTATATGTATATTAATGCGTACAATTATGTATATGTGCGCATACAAATATGTATATTCTCACCCATGTAAAAATGTATATGTATATATATATGTATATGCATATATATATGTATATGCATATATATATGTATATGCATATATATACATACATGCACAAAACATGACAGGGCAAAGGAGTCAAATTAACGTTCCATGCAAATGCGGGGCGAAAATGTGAGACGTTAACTCTTTATATACACCAACCTCTTCTCTTCTGCTTTAACCTCATGCACAAAATCCGCCCACATATTTCCCACTGGAATTGACCTTTACGTATCTTAGATTTCACTCTTTGTTCCTATATAACTCCAGTTTTACCACACCCATATTTCCTAATTCATCATCTTATGTATTTGATTCATACTATTAATTACACTCATTTATATTTCACTTATTTGCTAATTTTACACAGGTACTTTGTTATTTTTATTTTATTTTTTTTTTTTTTTTTTTCTTTTCCCCCTCTTTTTTTTTTTTTTTTTTTTTTTTTTTTTTTTTCTTTTGCCTCAGCACATTCATTTTACTACATGAAGGTAATTTTTGTTTACAAAATGTACGTATTGTCAGCATCACGTTTTGTGTTTTCATAGATAATTACATGCTTAGATTCTCACGATAAAGTTACACATTCATAACTTTCTCATATTTTCGTGAGCGCTCTAAGGATGGTAATGCCCAAGGGGGGAAGGAAAAAAGGTATAGAGTTCTTTGTTTATGAATTTTTACCATGCATATATGAATGTATGCAAGTGTGCAGGTATATATGTGAGTATACACATGTGCAAGTATACACTTATGTAAGTATACACGTATGTAGGTATACACATATGCAAGTATACACGTATGTAGGTATACACATATGCAAGTATACACGTATGTAGGTATACACATATGCAAGTATACACGTATGTAGGTATACACATATGCAAGTATACACGTATGTAGGTATACACATATGCAAGTATACACGTATGTAAGTATACACACATGTGAGCATATTTGTTTTTTTTTTGTTTTCTTATGCAATTATTCTTATGAACCCTACACATGTATTATGTGTATGTGCATTCATCTATAGATGTCCGTTTGTGTATAGCGAAAAAAAAAAAAAAAAAAAAAAAAAAGCAGCGTTATAGATGGTGCTGAAAGAGGTAGTACACTTGAAAAATTATGATACTTTTGTTACCGCTTACACTACCTCCACCGCCCTTTACATTTATAACCTCTTTTGAATATTCAATAGGTGTTAATGTTACAAAGCAGGCAACTGATAAAATAGAAAAAAGAAAAAAAACAAAAAAAAAAAAAAAAAAAAAAAAAATATCAAAAAAACAACAACATAGTTGAACCGAAAGTACATTCACCAGTTTACCATGTTATGTATTCCTAATCGAATGCAATGTTAACATTTATTTAATGTTAATTTTTCATATTCTTAATTTTTGAGATCTCATTCCTCTCACCCATTCCCCGCAAACATGTAGGTGCATACCTGTGCGCGTGGACATTCGTCAGCACATGTGTGGGTTTTATGTGTGGTCATCTACACACGCAGACGCATATATACTCGTATATATACATATATGTACGCATATGCACACACTTTTCACTTTGTCAGTTCCCCCTCCCCCAGAATGTCATCGTGCACTACTGTATCCATGAAGATCCATGTATGTGTGTCCATTTTGACGTTACATTTTCCCCTATGTATCCCTATTTTTGTGTTTTTAACTTTTGACAGCGTTTGGTAACGCAATATGTTTGGTGTACTGTGTCACACAGTATGTAATGTTTTTTTTTTTTTTTTTTTTTTTTTTTTTTTTTTTATGATACATTTTTGGCCTATTTGGGCTTACACACGTTTGAGATTCATTTGATACGTTTCGGTTTTTTGCGCTTCAGTTTTGGAAAACAAGCGCATCTCTCCGTTTATTTTCTCTTCATCCATCCGCTGCGTGTGTGTGTGTTCTACTTTTGTGTGGTACTTTGTGTGTTATATTTTTTTTTTTTTTCATCTTGGCGCGCACCAAAGTACGGACCCGACACAGGTTCGCTCCTTAGCTACTGGTGATCCCACATCCATATTACAACATGGGGAGTGACAGCTTACCGATGTCTCAACAGATGTACTTCAGCACACACAACGCCCTAAGGATAAACGATGAAAATGATGTAATTAGTACTCTGTTTTATGAAATAAATGGAAACAGACATATTAGTTTGTTGATATTTCCATTTTACGATGTTCAGATGTTAAAAAGATTGTTAATAAAAAAATTAAATTTACCAGGAGTAAAAGTAAATGATATTATCATATTTTACAAAGGAATAAAATTACCAAATTATAGAATTATAAGTACATATTTGGATAATACAGGTCGAAGTGAAAAAAAAAAAAAAAAAAAAAAAAAATTAAATAAATTATATTGGGCTATAAAAGATACGAATCCAAATGCCTCTATAAGAGTAATAGACCATAAAAGTTATCCTCCATTTTTTGAAAACATATTAAATGACATAAAATTAGCTTTTAAAAAAAATATTTCTCCAAAATTGACTATGGATGGTACAGGGGGTACCTATCTACTTTTTAATAGTAAGAAAAAGGTATGTTCTGTTTTTAAACCTTTAGATGAAGAAGCATTCGCCCCATTTAACCCAAGAGGGTATGAAGGAAAAATGTATCAAGAAGGTTTTAGATCTGGAGTATTATCAGGTGAAGGAGCAAGCAGAGAAATTGCTGCATATATATTGGATAACAATTATAACAATTTTAGTAATGTACCTTGTACTATTATGGTTGAAGCTTGTAATCCTCATTTTAATAATAAGAGTAAATTGAAATATATTGATCACGAAAATAATTTGAAATGGAAAAGTGGATCATTACAAGAATTTATAGATTCTAGAGAAAGTGTTGGAAATTATGATTACAAACAGTTTAGTATAAGGGATATACACAAAATTGCTATACTTGATATACGAGTTATGAATCTAGATCGCAACGATGGTAACATTTTGGTTTCTCCTTTGAAAAGTTTAAAAGATTCTTGTAATCAATTTTTATATAGGAACAATAGAAGCTTGGGTACAAGTGACGAGGATATTCTCAAGCGAATAGTTACCATTGATAAAAAGCCTTCTAGGTATGGCATTTGAAAATCTCGACCTGTACATAACTTTTATCTTTGCTTCGTTTCTGTGTATGTGTCGTTTTTCTTTCATTGAATATGGAGAAGTGGCATATACATATACTGTCGTCTATTTAGGGTGGTGGTGATGGTGATGATGATGATGATGATAGGGGAAGTGTGCTTATTTTTCCATTCTTCCTGATTCTCCACACGTCTTTTTTCCGTTACACACCTCCTATAGGTACAGCTTAATTCCCATAGACCACGGGTTGATCATGCCACACATAATGGACGTTGCTGAGATTGATTTGGTTTGGTTTGAATGGCCTCAAACAAAGGTAGGCAAGAGTTAGAATGGGGATACAATCCAATTTTGTCTTCTCATTTAATCCTTTTATTTTGTCTTCTCATTTAATCCTTTTATTTTGTCTTCTCATTTAATCCTTTTATTTTGTCTTCTTATTTTATCGATTTCTTTTGTCTTCTTATTTAATCCTTTTATTTTGTCTTTTCATTTTATCGATTTCTTTTGTCTTCTTATTTTATCGATTTATTTTATCTTCTCATTTTATCCTTTTATTTTATTTCTTTTGTGTACACATTAAATACGTGTTACTTTTATATGAACGTGTCATTTGTATGGAAGGAAAAGGGCACAAAAATTATCAACCATGTTACTACTCTTTTTTCTGTTTGTTTTTCCGAATTTGCTATGCCTTCCCTCTCCCCATTCCATCTTAGCAGTGTTTTTCACACTGCTTATCTTATTACACTTCTTATCATATCACACGTCTTATCATATCACACTTCTTATCTTATTACACCGCAGGTCCCCTTCGATGACGAAGAGTTGAAGGTTATTTTCATGTTCGATCCAGACAAGGATGCAGAAAAAATCAGGAACAAATTGCTAATCAGAGAAGATTGTATAAGAACTATGCGTGTGTGTACACGTCTGTTGCAGATAGGAGCCAGAATGCATTTGAATTTGCACGAAATTGCAAAAATCAGTACAAGGAAGAACATCGATGAGCAATCCATTCTTGAGAACCTTGTTAAGGATTCCATTGTGCAGGTACAAACCCATCTAGAGGTGTTGAAAGAGATATTCCATAATGATAGGAATTTTATTCCCTCCCTTGCGCATGCACAATACATTTTGTACGCACATACAAAGTGTTTCTTTATATCTCGTCTTTTCTCTTCACAATTCCCCTACCTGGATGTTCAAACGTGCAAGAGTGATAACTGTAGAGTGATAACTGTAGAGTGATAACTGCAGAGTGATAGTGCCAAAGTGATAACTGCTGAGTGATAGTGCCAAAGTGATAACTGCTGAGTGATAGTGCCAAAGTGATAACTGCTGAGTGATAGTGCCAAAGTGATAACTGTAGAGTGCTAGCTGCAGAGTGATAGGGAAGTATTATCGATTCACGCGCCCCTTTTTTTTTCACATGCACACGTGACAGGCATATCAGATGATGGATTACACCTCCCTCATGAGCACAAATAGATTGGGACACATACTTGACCTTGCAGAAATTAAAATTAGCAAAAAGAAAAAAATGAACAAGACAAAGACCTTAGAGAATGTTGATGAAGCAATGAAGCATGTCGACCACACGAACGTGAAAAATAAAAATGATAATATGTCATGTGATTTTCAGATCACATCTTCAAATAATCAGCAGTCCTTGGATGACATTATGGGAAATTCTCAACCCATAGAGAATACTTTAAATGTAAAAGAAGTAATTTCAGGAAAAGATAAACTGATAATGAGTAGCAACAATGAGGGACGTGTTAATAATTTTAATGAAGGAAATTCATATCTGAGTGGAAGTTGTAATATAGTGAAAAAATCTTCGCAAAGTCAGATCACAGATGGAGAGTTATTTTTGAATTCTTTCGATTTTCCTACGGAGAGACAGGTCTTAATGGAAATGCATCATA
Organism: Plasmodium gonderi; assembly: GCF_002157705.1. NCBI lineage: Eukaryota > Apicomplexa > Aconoidasida > Haemosporida > Plasmodiidae > Plasmodium > Plasmodium gonderi. Next base: position 1,374,682 of record NW_021628933.1, read on the forward strand.
AGGAAGATGAGGTAAAGACTAACCAAGGGGTGATGTCTAATCCAAGGACAAAATATAAGAAAGGCCAATTGGTAGAAGAAGATGAAAACGAAGAAATAAATAAAAAAGTAGAAAATGCTTGCGAAGGGGTGTTGAGATACACATGTAGAAGGTCAAGTGATGATGAAGATTCAAAGAAAAATCATGATGATTCTAAAAAAAACATAAGCAATATTTTCGAAGAATTCATAAGAAAAGAAACAACGAATGCATATGATGGATTAATATATAAAAGATATAACTTTTCTGCAATTGAGGAAAATGAAAATAATGAACAGAACAGATCATCTATAAATTCTTTTGGTAATAGAAGTGATTACACTCTCGTTACTGCAAGTTCGAGCTCCTATAATGATGAGAAGGGTTGTAATAACTCATTTAATAGTGAATCTTCAAAGCAAAGTGGAGAAGTTAGTAATGGTGGAACTAGATCAAATGGAAAAGCCCTAAATGATAAAGCGGGTGAAAAGTATAAAGGACAAATAGAATCATCACATGATTCAAACGATAAGGATACACGAATTAAAAAAAGAAAATGTAAAAAAAAAAAAAAAAAAAAAAAAAAAGATTATAATGAGGATGAAAATAAATCACATGTCGAAAAAAGTGAGCACGTAGAAAGGAATGAAATGCAAAGTTTCAAATCGATTGGTGAATCAGATGAAAAACAAAATGAAGCAAAAAATGATTTTCCAAAGAGTGATGTCCAAGACCGGACATACAATGATGGGGGGGACGAGAATGACGATGACGATGAAGACGACGATGAGGACGACGATGAGGACGACGATGAGAATGACGATGATGTGCCTTTTAAAAAAGCATCAGGAACTATGAAACGGATAAGTGAAAGTAGCGGAACGACATATCGAAACATTGAAATGAATAAAATAAATTCCATATGGATGATAAGAGACAAGAATAATAAAATTATAAACGTCAAATGGGAGAGCAAAACATTCGAGAAACTCTTTTTTGAGATTTTTGAAAATTATGTTAAAAAGTACATTAACGATTACCATCCCGGGTGGAAGCAGTACCCATACAACGGTTCACAAATTACTTGTATCAAACATGCATACCTAAACAGCATAAAGTGAGTTATAATGGTTGTACTAATGGTTGTACTAATGGAGGTGCTAATGGTAGTGCTAATGGTAGTGCTAATGGTGATGTATTAGCACGTTTGTGTGAAACACATTAATGCTGTATGAATTTGCCGCATCATTGTTGAGGAACATTTGTTTGACCTTAGCAGTTATCTCAATTTGGTGACAATCCATAAACGCTTAAAGCATATGCAGAATATGTTATCCTCTTTCTCTCTCGTTCTATCTCTCTCGTTCTATCTCTCTCGTTCTATCTCCCTCGTTCTATCTCTCTCTCTCTCTGCTTCTCTCTTTCTCTTTCTCTTTTTTTTTTTTTTTTTTTTTTTTTTTTAAGTAAACACTTACGCCCAACACCCACCCCTCATTTTTATCAGTTCGCTTATAAACACTTTCTTGTAAAAATGACATGTCTAGAAGGAGAAAATAATAAATAAAGGACAACAAAATAGGGACAGACTAGTGACAAAATAATGAATGACAGAATAGGAACAGACTAGTGACAAAATAATGAATGACAGAATAGGAACAGACTAGTGACAAAATAAGCGATGATCTACTTTTTGCACGTACATTCTGGCTCCCTCCGCCCCCCTCTTTTTTTTTTTTTTTTCATAATCACTCCTCCATTGCTTTCTCACATATCACTTCGGTCATTCCTATTGGTGATAATATATATATCTCGTTGATGTTATCCCCGCATTTATTCATATATTATTTGTGCATTTTCTTTTTTGCGTATTTTTTTTTTTTTTTTTTTTTTTTTATTTTTTTTTTTTTTTAAGTTTTTTTTTTTTTTTTTTTTTTTTTTCTTTTGTTACCAGAACATGACATTTTTAAGGGATATGAACAGAAAAAAAAAAAAAAAAAATAGTCCACTACACTTGTTGAAAAAAAGTAGTATATTAGACTTGTTAAAAAAAAAAAAAAATTTAAATTTAAAAAACAAATACTTTTTATGGTACCCCCTCTACTAATGCAACGGACTTCATACGGAGCAAATTGTAGGAGTAAGATAATCAATAGATCTTGTTGTGTCTATATCATTATTCGAAGGATATTTTTTTTTTTTTTTTTTTTTTTTTTCTCTCCCGTTGTATGCATGACCGTAATTGGAACGAGGGCAGTGGGGGGTGGTGGCGGAAATGGCACAAAAAAAATAATTATAAAAGTAAAAAGTGAAATGAAATGATAACACATACACATAAAAAAAAAAGATAGACAGATAGATAGATAGATAGATAGATAGACAGATAGATAGACAGATAGATAGACAGATAGATAGATGGATGCATAGATAATATGCACCCAAATAAGCAAAGGGATGTAGACGAACGCACAGAATGAATGCACAAATAGAGGGGACATCGTCAGTACGCTCGTGCGAATGTGTAGTTATGGATGCTGCATGAGATGATCCATGAGAATTATATATACATGAAATGAAAAGGATGCCATTTTTCGAACGCACTTAAACTCCCCACCCACTCGATGAGAATGGAATCTAAGCTGAGTGAACTGTTATGGTGAAGGATGTACTATCGTACAGTATGTGGTTTTTACTGAATAAGTGATAGCAAGGGTGTTGTTGCTCCTTTGGATGTTGCTGACCTAGAATGGATTGATCATATGATGAAAAGAAAATATTCATGTTGTGGAATTTTCTAAAAATATATTCCTCATTTTTAAAATATTCAATTGGGAATTTATTTGTGTCCAGATTGTTGAGGAAAATATTGAAAACACATTCAGTAGTGGTATTTTTTTTTTTATAATTAAGGAGGATGTTATATATATCTACAAATGTGCTAAAAAGTTGGACTTGGAGTTGAATTTCTTCAGATGGGTAAAATTCTTCATTCTTAAAGAGGTCATAATTGCTAGATAGAGGAAGAGAAAAATATGACGGTGTATATTTTTCATTTTTATCAATTTCATTTTTAAGGAAGAGCTGAATAAACAATACTTCTGTTATGTGTGGGATGAAAGGGTAAAGAATTTTCAGTATTCCCCTAAACATATAAATAGTTAAAAAGTTAGTAATAATCCTTTCATCATTTTTCTCATTTAAACACCAAGGTAGTAAATAATGGTGATACCTCAAATAAAATTTGGAAAATGTATTCATAACAAAATTGTGAATTATATGTATGCTTCTCCCAACATTGTAGTTATTTTTCATTTCATGCAAAACGGAATTTATTATTTGAATGTATGTGCAGAATATTCCTATGTTTGATATCCTCGGGAAGGAGCTATTTTTTAAATTTTTTAAAATGTTAAAATTAACTTCTGATGAGTTAGTCATCCAATTTTTCATTTCTTTATACATCTCAAATGAACATTTCTTTTTAATAAAATTTCCTATATTCCATATTTTTCTTAAAAATTTGTTACTCTTCCGTATCTTATTTTTATCCAAAACGATATCTTCTGTATCTCTATCGATCAAACTAAAGGTTAATCTCACTTGATCTAAGTTTGTTCCTTCCACAAGACTTTCATAGTATGTTGCATTTTCATCACTTTTGCTGATTTTTTTACCTTTCTCGTCTTTCAAAATTCCGTGGAATCTTACCATGTTTAAGAGGGTGACGTGGCTACAGCTCGAAGAGGAGGAGGAGGAGGCAGACCCTAAGGACGATGGAACTTTAGACACCGACTCAGATAGCACATCTGATTGAACATTCTTAAATACATCAGACGATTGAATGCCGTTGAAATGTCCCATAAGGTAGTGCAAAAGTACAACACTCCGCAATATCCATGGGTGTAAAATATCCTTTCCTGTGAAAATAAAATCGATCAAGTGGTGTTTAACATGTGATAAGTGACATAGATCAAGTTTCATTTGATTAAGGCAATGCAAAAAATATAGAGATGAGGAAAACCAATTGTCCAAAACATCATCATCCCTTTTTAAAAATTCCTTTTTAATTTCCTTTTTTTCGAAAATGTTGGATTTAACTAAATTGTTATAAGCGTGATCAATAGTATTTCCATACACACAACAAATGAAATTTTCAAATTTTTTATTTTTTTCCTCCTTTTTTTCACAACTCTCATATTTAAATAAAGGTATTGGATGTCCATACGGAACTTGACGATTTAAAATCCAATCATTATTCATTGCTGGAGATTCATCTAAAAAGTATTTCCTATATTTTTCAGGAAGTACATTATTATAACCCTTCTTCTTAGCACAAGGACAATCGAAAAATAATTTTTTTAATTTGTCATACTTTAAACACCACTGTTTCTGCAACGTAAGTATACATTTGTTATTTTTATAATATGCAGACTTAAATGCAGCCTTCTCTGCTTCTACTAATTGAGCATGTCCATTTTCTAAAATCTGTTTTACAAATGAATTTTTTCTTCCTTGTCTTCCATTTTGATTTCTTCCCACTGTTGCATTTGTTATAGTAATATCCTTCTCTAAGTTAAAGAAATCAGCGTAATTGTCATATTTCTGATTTGAAGAAAATACAGGTATGAATAAATCTTCCACAGGTACTGTATTATTGCACAATAAAGGATGAGCATTTCTCTCGTTACTGTATATCAATGGAACTGCTTTCCTTATGAGGGGTAATAATACATACTTATTTCTATTATTCTTTTCCTTCTTTGGTGAATAATGTAAAATGGCAACGATTTTTTTTAAGTCTTCTAATTTTTCTATTTCGATGTGGATATACTGTGAAGCATCATCTGGTAGTGGTTGAAAAGCATCACATGGTAATGGTTGAGAAGCATCACACGGTAGTGGCCCTGAAGCATCACACGGTAGTGGCCCTGAAGCATCACACGGTAGTTGCCCTGAAGCATCACATGCACAATTTAAAAATACAAAATTGTACGATTTTTTTTCAAAAAATTTTACTTCATTCGTTTCTTTCGGTCTCTCTGTGTAACTATGGGTAGGGAAATCATCGAGACATGTTTTGTTTTTCTCTTCAAAAAAGGAATCTCTCTTGCTGTCTGAATGAAGTTTGTATTTATCAGGTGCATCAATCATGCGCATCTTGACCTTCCATATATTGTATTCCGGTTTCGAGAATTCTAAATCCAGTTTTGAAACGATGGTATTTAAATTAGGACAATAATATAAGGGATAAAATTTATTCACAATCATGTTATTCTTGTATAATATGTAAAATGAATTAGTAACAAGTGTTTTCATGTCTTCATCCATTGTGCTATAGAAGTGATTTTTGTCTACAACAATGTTCATTTTTTGCATATTGGTTAAAATATTTTCTTTTAACATTTCTTGCCATGATTTTATTTCACTAATGTATTTTTCCTTACTCCAATTTGATTCACAAATTTTCGAGAATGCCTCATGGGAACTCAATCCTCCGTGATCTGCTCCTGTAGAAGTGGGAAAGAGATAAAAGGAAAAAATATGTGAAAAAAAAAAAAAAAAAAAAAAAAAAAAAAAATACAGGAAATACACAATGTGAACGGTACAAAAAAAAATTCAGAGTAGACATATCTGATCTGCCCCTAAACCCCACCCCAATGTGGTACAACACAAATGGAAACCATTTCTGCCTCGAAAGAACGTGACGATTCCAGCTTGTTATTAACTCAGTACATGTAAGAATCTGTGAATTAAAACTTACCTAAGAGAGGAATGGAATACCTAGACAAGACATGCTTATTAAAAAGAAAAATAATATTCTGCTGAATGAAGTTGAAATAATGACCCGCATGTAACTGCCCCGATAAATTTGGTGGAGGATACAACAGTATGAACGAATTTGCATAATGTGATGAATTAAAGTTATCTAAGTATTCACGTTCTTTCGATTTTTTATAGGCATATATACGAGATGTTACTTCTGGGTTGTATATCATTTCAAATTGCTCAATCTGGAATATGTGAAAGAAAATATTATTTAAGTAGGACAAATTAAAGGGAATAATAATACATGATCTTCTTCTTTTATCTATGTCATTAATCTCTTCTAGATTTAACAGATTGTCTTTTTCCTTTTCAAAAAAATCATAGTTTAAAAACAAATTGTTTGATTTCCTCTCTTTTTTACACAGGGCTTCAAGTATATCCCTTCCATTTTTTGTACATCCCTTATTTGCATATGTCATGAATACTCGTTTATTTTCACTCTCTTTCTCCCCCTGTCCCCTCTTCATGATATCATCTTTCACGAATTCGGACATTAAACCTACGTTGGAGTGTTTCTTTTTCCCTTGGTGGTACGACTTGGAAATCATTTTCTTCTTGTCTTTTTCTTTTCTTAGAACACATGTTACTTTGTTTGGTTTAAAAAAAACAAACTCTCTATGTGGAGTTCTTTCTAAAAAATGGAGTAAATACCTAAGAGGGTAATTTTTCCTTTTTCTTTTTTTTCCTTCTTTTGAATGCAATTTATCATATATGTTCTGGAGTAGATATACACATGACTCCTTAGAAAAATTGGCATTAATTCGTCTTTTAATTCTGTATCTAGGATTACAATTGATATGGTTGTTTGTCTGAATTCTTAGCGGTGAGAAATTCAATATATTTCGCTTTCCTCCATTTGACACTCTCCCTTTGATATTCTTTAATGTTGAAATGCAATTCATGGATGCATGCACAATGAAGAGATAGATCAGTAATGCTTTCATAAATAAAGTAAGATACATCACTGAAAAGTAGATACCCAGGGAGATAACAAAAAAAAAAAAAAAATAAATAATAAATAAATAAATAAATAAATAAATAAAATAAAATAATACTCAGCTTTTATCCTTTTCACATTTAAAAATGTATAGTATACCACTTGGAAAAACGGTTTTAATACTAAGCAAAATACATTTTTTTTTTTTTTCCCCCCATGCCCATAATTTACATACAAATTTATATTACTGTATTATCTTTTTTTTTGTATTTTTCTCATATATTGGAAATTGTGGAAGTGGATTGAATAAGAGTGAAAACACATGGATAATCAAGTCTTACATTAACATGAAGATGTTTTGTCTATCAAATGATGAAACAAAATTCTGTAGAGTCAACAGCAGAATATAAAAAAAAAAAAAAAAAAAAAAATTCACATAGGAGGGGAAAGGTCTAACCTGGAAGAGAAAGTAGTATAATATAGTTTACACACATGAATGTTTATACATAGGTTTCTATAAGTGTATGTTTTTTTTTTTTTTTTTTTTTTCCCCCCTCCTCCACTTCTCTTTTTTACATCTGTTTATCTGATTTGTTCGTATAATTTTCAGTTTCAATTTCGAGGATACAGTATTTTAACTTGGCAACATGTTTATTTTTACTTATATATTCTGTCTCATTTGTTGGATAATCAGACATTTTTTTTTGCTCTTATAACGATATATGAACAAGGTTATACATATTTTATGTTTATTCTTTGAGTAAGAAGTGTAGTGATAGTTCTTCTTTCCTTTTCTCCAATTCTTCTTCTCTTCCTCTTCTCTTCCTCTTCTCTTCCTCTTCTCTTCCTCTTCTCTTCCTCTTCTCTTCCTCTTCTCTTCCTCTTCTCTTCCTCTTCTCTTCCTCTTCTCTTCCTCTCCTCTTCCCCTCCTCCTCCCCCCTTTTGGACGTTTTCTCTATCAATCACACTTGGGTCCAAGATGTGGTGGCAAAATGGTTAATAATGGAAAAAAATTTGGAGATTTAAATATATTTTAGCAGAATTTCATTTTTTTTTTTTTTTTTTTTTTTTTAGCTACAGGGGTCCCTCCGGCCTCTTTTAAAAAAACAAATGGATATTTACAAATCTATTATTATATTATTTCCTCGAATGAGAATCCCCCACACCTCTTTCTCTGGTTATGCTAAAACAGTGGTGCATATGAAAACACATACATTATATATATATATATATATACATGTATGAATGTAAGTACGTACGCGTTGCACTTACATATAAAAGGTATACAAATATTCTCTTGGGTGTAGAAAACATAACATGGCTTACATGTTCAAACTTACGTACTTGTTATCTTGAAGTTGAAGGAGCATAGCATAGATGGTATATTAATGCACTTTTTTTTTTTTTTTTTTTTTTTGCCCACTCCCCTTAAGAGCAGAAAAAAAAAAAAAATTAGATTTACTACATACCTCTTGATTTAATAAAAAGTAAAAGTAATGTCACTACTCGTTGTATTATATATATATATATATATATATATATATATATATATACATATGAATGTGGGTATATCCCAATATTGTTGAACTTATATACTAGGGCTAAGAAATACACGTTGAATAAGCATAACTTTTTCTTTTTTTTTTTTTTTTTTGTTTGCAAACTCCTTTTGTTATCAAAGGGAAGGGGAGAGTACTTATGAGATTAGATGAAAAAAAAAAAAAAAAAAAAAAATCAGTAGAAAGAAGCAGAAAAAAGGACATTAAAGAGATGACCATACAGATATACATATATATCTGTTATATGGGGCGAAAAAATACATAACTGAAATTATAATGACCCCCCATCTAATTTCCTTTTTTTTTTTTTTTTTTTTTTATCCCACCTACAAGATAATATTTTCCAGAATTGTTTTTGTTTAGTAACATTTTAGAGGTAAGGTAGTGGAAGTCATCGACATTTATCATGAAGTTTCCACACACATACACACAAAAATACACACATACAAACGGTTGTATGTGACTCTATATTTAAGCAAGCTTACCAATATAAATGCTTATACAATAAGGAGAAAAGAAGAACACGTGGAAAATACAATAAAGTGTGAGCGTAAGAGTTTACGATCATACATGTGCCTTAGAACGAAAGGGACATTTCAACGCTCCTGAGAGGGAATACGTGCAAGTAGCTACATCTATCGGTGTATATATCAGCACATCTATCTGAACTCCTATTCTCCCCCGTTCAGGCGAAAAGGATCATGTAAATTTTTCTGCCCACATTTTCTCGCCACGGATAATGTGATATATGATTGATTAACCATAATAAAAAAATCACATTGTATAAAATAAGGACAAAAAAAAAAAAAAAAAAGGGAGAGAGACAAGGAATTAACGAACCACATACATATGTCTTCACACATCACGACATATCTACACATCCCACTCTCTTTATATATCCATACCAATGCATGCGCGCTCATAATCCATCGCTAACAGAGATCGAAACAAAATGAGAGTCGGCGGAGGATTTTACAAAGGCACTAACACAGAACAAACACCATACTTTGGTGACAAGGAAAAAAAATTAATCGAAAAAATGGTATGGCCTGAAATATACAATAAGAAGATAGACTTAACAAAAATAAATTTAGATGTTGTAGAAAAATGGATTCACAGAAGACTTATTGAAATCTTAGGATTTGAGGACGATATACTCTACGAGTACTGTATGTCCCAACTTCGCCATGAAAAAGAAAATATCGGTAAGCTACTTGAACCGATGTTATCATATTATGTGCACCTGTACATGTGCATCTGTATTTGTGCACCTGTATTTGTGCGTCCGTACATGTGCAAACATATTTTTCCCGATTTGGCAATTCTTCACAACTCAAATTACTTACGCACTTCTCCAAACAGACGATGATAATGATAACTTTCTAAACTCAAAAAGACTGAAAATAAATCTCACGGGCTTCATTGGTAAGGCCAGTAGGATAATTCCACAGGAGTTAAATTTAGCATAAATTAAGTGCTTCTGTTGAGAAAAGACATTCATCGAACGATTAATTTGGAAAACGAAACAATTTTGAAAACTGAGCGATTAAATTTGGAAACTCGTACTATATATTCATTACCCTTCTTTTTATTTTGAACTCCCCGCAGGAAACAAGAAAAGCGAAATTTTTGTCCAAGAGCTGCTGGAACTGCTTATATCGAACGAACAGAATGAGCATGGAATTTTGAATTCCGAAATTGAAAATAAAAAAATCGAAATGGAACAAATCAAAAATGAAAATGAACTTTTGAAAATAAATATTCAAAATATAAGAAGTATATACAACGGTAAGTCGTGCACTGTCACTAAGAACACACCTCTACACCCCACCATCACCACCACCCTCCCTCTGCACTAAACGCATAGCATATTCAAAGGTGTACAAAATTCACATTTGCTTTCTCAATATATACTTCCTTTTTGGTAGAAGAACTAATATAGAGACATGTTTTGAGAAATGCGTATAAGGGTGTCTGGGTTGGTACCCTTATTTTCCGAGTTACATAATTATATTCAAATTGTATAGACTACCTAATTCTGCTTTGTCTTATCATATCAACACATCTCTCCGTCAGGACATCACATTACTTCATTGCATCTCACACTCTTCATAATTGTCATTTTTGTAGAAACTGAAGATCAGAAAAGTCACACACCTATCAAAGACACAGAGGAAAAACACGAGGATCGAAGAAAGCAGGTTGATAGTGATTCAATAAATCGTAGTGACAATGATTATAACAAGAGAAAAAAAAAAAAAGCTAAACATTCTAGTTCTGCATCTGATTATTCATCCTCTACAGGATCCAAGTCTGATAGATGTACAAATTATAAAACTCGTAAAAATAAAAAGTACACCAAAAGGGTAAAACACCGTAGAAAACACATATCCAGCCATGCAACTTCTGATGAGTATACCTCGTCGGATGCGAACACTTCAGAATATAATAATAAAAAAAAAAGAAATTATAAAAATAATTCAAATATAAGCGTAGACAATGATAGCTCGGAAAGGAAAAGCATAGATAGATATTATGGAAAAGGGGACTTGCGTAGAGACAGACACAGAAGTAGAAATAGGGAGAAAAGTAGAGACAGGTACAGAAGCAGAAACAGAGAAAAAAGTAGAGACAGGTACAGAAGCAGAAACAGAGAGAAAAGTAGAGACAGGTACAGAAGCAGAAACAGAGAGAAAAGTAGAGACAGGTACAGAAGCAGAAACAGAGAGAAAAGTAGAGAAAGGCACAGAAGTAGAAACAGAGAGAAAAGTAGAGAAAGGCACAGAAGCAGAAACAAAGGGAAAAGTTCATATAGGGAGAGATATGCGCATAGGAAGTCTAATGAAGACATCGATAGACACAGAAAGATACGTAGAAGGCAATCCAGTGATATCACCTCCGATGTAACTTCGAGCAATTCATTCAGCAGTAGCATCGAGATGGATTATACAACAAAGGGGAAGAGAGGTAAGAAAGAAGGGCATCAAATGGATGCCAGTATAACAAACTCGGAAGGAAAAAGTAGTTCACCGTCCATTTCATCATCCGCTTCAGGAATTGCAAAGTGTAAACATAGAAGAGAAATGGATACTGAGAATAATAGAACTAGCAGAGGTTTCATGAAAAAAAAAGACAGTGACAGGTAGAAATTAAGATTTCTTTTTTTTTTTTTTTTTTTTTTTTTTTTTGTCATTATGTTTGTTGACATGTTAATTAATCTCAACTGTTACACTGATTGCTCTTGTCACCCTGTTTTTTCCTATCCATTACTACCTTTTTAAATAAAAAATTAACATAACAAAATTTTTAAGAATCGATAAGAAAATGAATTCTTGTTATCCAAGCTAGGAATATCATTACTTTTTTTTCTTCTCCCCCAACGTTTAATAGCCGAGAGTGTTTTCTCATCCCTGTTATTTATTTGTATTATTATTATTATTGTTATTATTATTGTTATCATTATTGTTATCATTATTGTTATCATTATTGTTATCATTATTGTTATCATTATTGTTATCATTATTGTTGTCATTATTGTTATCATTATTGTTATTATTTATTATTATTATTATTATTTATTTTTTTTTTTCGTTCTGCCCTTTATCGCAACGAACATTTTGCATGCACCACATTTTTCTATTTTTCCACTTCCCTGTTAGCACCCGAAAGTCATCCAAAGATTCCAATATAAAAGAAATAGATAACATAATGAAAAAGAAAAGTTATAAAAGTCTGAAAAAAAAGTTACGAGCTTGGTCTTCATCAGAAAGTGAAAACGGGGTTGACGTGCGGACGTAGCAATAAGACGTATTTTATCGAATATTATAATGGTCATATTTTAACGTTGCACTGCAAAAAAAAGAAAAATACTTTATCAAAAAAAAATAATTAGTGTTCTTCAATAATTTATGGTGGAATTAGGACTTATAGGATAGGTGTAGCACAAATATTACTCTTCTATGTATTCCCAACTTGGTTTTTAATAAGATTCTGAACAAAAAGTTTTGTTCAGCTGGAACATGTCACCACCTGTGTCCTATAAATTGTGCGAAGCATTTATAAAGAAGTCTCTGTAAGTATTTTTTTTTTCGTATGATAGTTATATTTAAGAAAAAAAGGAAAATGGAAAAAAAGAAAAAATTGACCAAGCGGTGGAAAAGGAATGTTACGTATTTTTTCCAGTAGTGTAAAATGTGCATATATATATATATATATATATATATATATATATATATATATATGTATATGTATACATGCGTATACACATGTTTTTATTTTTTTTTCAAAATGTGATAAAATGAGCGCATGCTGCAAGCAAAGTTCCAGCTTTCTGCGTTTGTGTATGGCTTACCACGTGCCCCGATTAAATGTGAAAGTGCATTTGGAGCGAGATAAACTTGATGATTTTTTTTTTTTTTTTTTTTCCCCCCTATCATCTGATCATGTTATTCTGCAATACTTGTAGATAACTCGGATTGCATAATGCACTTTTTCTGAGTATGCAAAATGGAATTTCAAATACTTAAACCCTAATGCACTTAAATTAATTAGCTTAAAATATATTTGCTCATCTTTGTATTTTACATTTAAATCCATTATTCTTGACTCTACTGATATAATCACATTCTTCGTTATTATGTATCTGCACACCATGCACATCATGTAATGAATAAAGGAACCTAAAAATATGCATCCAAATATGAAAGCATTGTCTAGATCTTTCTTAATGTAGTGGAAGAAGTATAACATGTAGCAGCTAATAACCATAAGGGAATAGGAAATCGCTGAGATGAATAATACAGAAATCCTACAAGGGGTGTGGGGGAGGGGAAAGGAAAAGTATGTATATACATATGTATAAGCACACATAAATGCAGCACTGCGTCTTTACACATAAGCGCACCGTGATAGTGATCAAAGAAAACATGCAAAATAAATCCACATGCAGTTGATTCTGGGCAGGATTTGCCAAGTGCAAGTTTTATCAGTGTCAAGAAAAGTAGGCTTATATAAGATGCAAAGGTTTCTCGTGTGCATAACTCGATGAAGGAGAAACCTATGAGTGTTACAGATTGTTATTCTCCCTTCTATACATACTAGTAGAAGAGCACTGGAAAGATGTAAAACCCACATAATGAACAAGAAACAGTTTATGAAAGAAGTGTATAACCGTGGAACCATGGACTTCATTAACATGTTTAAGTCATCTATTTCTTTCTGCATGTTATCGTGTGAATATAAATATCTGGAATCATTATTCCAAGGTTTAAATTTGTATGCATATGTGGATAACGACAACTTCATTGGAATATCTGTGTATTCATAAACAACCATGTCTACTTCGGGCATTTCCAAATCGGAGTTCAGCATTTTTACTTCCCAAGAAAAGTTACGTTACGTGCATGTAGCTATGTATTCATGTATGACTTTTTGCCTTTCCACATGGCAGACAAATATGTACCTCTTCTTCACTCCAAGCGATAATGTGTCATTTGACACTTTTTTGCTCTTCACAAAAAGGAAAAAAAAAGGCTTAAAACAACTGAGAAAATTAAAATATTTCTAAGACTTATGAAGAATTTGTCTCTTCTGATATTCATGAATGCGCATAAGATTTCTTCACTCTTTTGTTTTATGTGCACGCAATTTATCGTTGCCACCCTGGTTTTTTTTTTTTTTTTTTTTTTGTGCAGCATGTATATATATATGTAAATACATGTACAAACAAAGACACATGCCCGAGTAGCTGTAAATTTTCTGCTAAATAATCTAATCCAACAATAATTTTGTTGTTGTTTTTATGAACGTTCATATTTTTTTTAAGGATAATTAAAAAAAAAAAAAAAAAAATGAAAGTAGTCCTTTTGGCTATCTACCTTCACTTAGCTGCAACCTTCTGCTAAATAAATCACCAGGAAAAAGAAAAAAGGAAAAAAAAAAAAAAAATGTAGATCAGTAATTGTGCAGAATTATTCATTTTTCCAAATGTCGTATGAGCAATAATACTTTCAGAACATTTTTTCGCACCTGCTTTTTTTTTTTTTTTTTAATTTTGTCTTATTTGTCTGCTCTATATTCTATGCCAACTTTTTAAGGGAAAAAAAAAAAAAAAAAAAAAAAAATAGTTAATCTTTGAACATTCACATTGGAGCTAGCATATTCGAAAAAAAATAAATAAAATAAAATAAAATAAAATAAAATAACACAAACATTTACATAAACACAAATGAGCTTATATATTTTTAAATAAGCACAAATATGCACGCAAAGATAGGCGGAAAGCGTTACAAAAAAATAACACAGCACAACCTAGCTCATTGTGTAAAAAACTGTAAAAAATGGAAGCGCAAAAATGTTTTCCTCTTTGCATTGTTCCTTAAGAAGGCCTAACGAATAAAAAATGCTATCTAAAATGTATGATGTGAATTTCTGGGGATAATTTCTTACTGTCATTTCCGTAGTATTCTTTGGACGCTTCTGTATTGACATATTGAGGGTTAACTTGGACTACAGAATACAACCTACTATATCAGTTGATATCCTTCAATTTTTCTTTTTTTCTTTTCAAATATACACACAAAAATATTGAATTTTACTTGCCCTCTTGAGTAATAGCCACACATACACAAGAACTCGCCAAAAGTTAACACCGTCGAATGGTAAAAAAAAAAAAAAAAAAAAAAAAACAAGTTTCCATCACATATACACACACGTTTGTCACTAAATATACCTTTGCATAATGGGAACTCTGTAAATATGAGACGTTAATGATTTTGACCTATCCAACATTTTGCCATAATTGTCTCGTACCGTAGTGAAATCGCTTTTAAAGCTGTTAGAACTATTAACATGATTTCTACTAGTATTACTATTAAGGTCATTTATGTCTAGAGCTCTGGAGTATTTGTTTGTATACATATTTAAATTGGATTCTATAGATTTTGGAATGTTGCGAGAGAAGTTACTCATATTATCCATATTTATTAAAGGTGTGTTTGAGGTGTTATTTCTCTCTAAGATGTTATAATTGATGTTTTTTTCTTTCATATTATTTTCCATCAAATAGTTATTTCTTGGCCTCATATGGAAATTTTTATTTTCATGTTCACCTCCTCCTCCTGTCATTACGTGAGTAATCGAATCTTCATCCGATGTATTATGTTTGTTTATGCTGCTACTTATGATAAAACTACTGTTATTATTTGTGTCGGTAGTGTAATTCTTTCTTTGGCCAGAAATACTGTATTTGCTCAATGAGACATCCCTGCTGTAATTATTATTATGTGTATTTCTGTTTCCAAATTTGACTATACTTTGATTTTCATAAGAAATTCTATTGTTAAAGATTTCCTTCTGAGGCATGGCAGGATTCAAAAGTATGGAACTCATTCTTCGTGCAACATATTCATTCTGTGTAAGAGAATTTTTCAAATGATTGTTAACAATTTCTTGTTCTGCTTTGTCAATATTTTCTAAAACATTATTTACATAGTTGTTGTTTATGTTGTTAATGCCCTTTTTGGTGAATGTGTCATTATGGAAAACTTTTTTTCTAAATATATTTGCCCTAGAATTGCATGCATCCATATTAGTTATATTACTCATGGTTCTCTTCAATTCATTTCTGTTATTAACATAGTTGTTTAATTCGTCTTTGTATAAAAAATCATTATTTTTGTCAGATTTATTTTTTGAAATTCCGCTTGCATGAGCCCTAGGATGTCGATGGCCATAAAAGTTCATACTCATTCTACTAACATTATCAGCTTCGTAAAATTTATTCCTCCTATGTATATTTTCCTTGTCTATTCTTGTGTTTAAACCGTGTGCATTTCTAAGAACACTAATTCTACGATTATTATCTGCTAAGCTATTATCCTCTTCTACTTTTTCGTTATGCACTGTCCTTCTCTTCAAATATTCCCCTTTCAATGGATCATCAAATAATGTTTTCTCCCCTTGATGGTTGCGCGTCGCGCTACTAAAGCTGCTTCTCCTACGTTCATGTATCGAGAGTCTGTCGTTTCGATCCTCTCGGTGATGACTGTTTTGTCTGTGCTGTCTAAGTTCTCTATAATTTCCATTATCTCTATTATTTCCATTATTGTCATTAATTCCATTGTCACTGCCTTGATTGTTATTCTCTCCATCGACTGCTTCTCCATTCAGCACGTCGATCTTAAAGTTCTGATTATTTCTTCTGCTTGTTCCCTCATTGCAATCTGTGTTCAAATCTACGTTCTCATTTTCGACGCTGTTACAATAGGTGCTGTTGGTTGCATCCTTTCGATAATGATAGAGATCGATCTTCCTGTTACCAATATTATGGTTTGAGTCATTTTCTATATCATTCCCACTGTGCCTGTCGTTCGAGCTAAGAGCATCACCCTTCTTGTCATTGGTATTGGATCTTGCATTCTCCTTGTTTAACTTTCCGTAATGGTTGTAAGGATTTCCTACTTGAGTAATGGTATTCCTCTTTTCATTTTTCAAACTTACGTAATTTTGACCATTTTCGCAATCGTTAAGGACGGTTTCCCTATGACTGTTATAATCATTGACATCCTTCAAAAGGTTTGCATTCATTTCATCCACTGGATCTAGCTCATTTGTATTTGGATATAATTGACTAATCCTACTTGTGTATCTATTTTCATCTAAACGAGCTTTGCTTCTATCACTATGCTCATGATGATTCATGTTATAATAATCTTCCCTTTCATTCAACATGGTAAAACTGTACTTATCTGTGTCCTCAGGATGCACTGAGATTATGGAAAATGTATCCTTTTGAACTCCTTCACCTGGATGGTAAGAACGTAAGTATTGAATTCTGTTTTCATTATTCCTAATTACAGAATTTATTTCATTCATTAACTGTAAATTTATTGTGATGAAGTTTTTTTTATTATTTAAATGAAAAGAATTATCATTAGTAATTATTCCCTTTTGCAAATATTCATAATACAGTTGTTCTGCCAGTTCTAAGACATAGTCTTTATTTTGACTTTCGTTTATTGTAATTTGTTCATCGATTTGTTTTAACTTGGACAATGCTAAAATTATGTCATTGGTATCAATGTCTTTATATAATTCATCGTTCATATTTTTTATCTGGCTTCCTAAAAGTGCCATTATGCTATAGTTGTTCTTTCTGTTGCTCAGTTCATTAAAATCGATGCTTTGATTTTGAAACTTATGTTTGTCCACAAGTACCGACAGCACGTTGTTAATTTTGTACTTTTCGTATATCTCTCCATGGTAGTAATTCAGCTGCAGCATTTTCATTTTTTATTCCTATTTTTTTTTTTCCCCACCCCCTTCTTGTAGTGTCACTCCTCAATCACTCTCTCTTTTTCAGTGCTCTCTTTGGCCAGCATGCATAAGCAGCAAGCTTGCACACGTTTGTATATGTATATATAAATGTATACATGAACACAAGTATGCATATATTTAGTCAAACACTCGAGTTCACAGAAGGGGGAAACTTATTATTTGCGGTGAGATGACAACGTTTGTACAATGGAAATCAAAATGGTGATTTCCCCCCTTGGACGTAGGGGACGTATGAAAAAAAAAAAATTTTAGGCTTTGTAAAATTGTAAGCTTTGTAAAAGTGTCAGCTTTGCAAATTTTTTAAACTTTGTAAACTTATAAACTATATAAACTTAGCCAATTTTGTAAGCTTTGCAAGCCTGGATCGAATTCCATGTTATGGAATGTTGTATATACGTGAGTAACTGTTTAAACGTGCTATCAGACATGTAAAAAATTATAGGGGGTTAAAGCGCACCCATTGGAAGTATGGTTCCATGCATAACAACACATTTTAATGCTAGTGGGAACAGATAGATGGAACAGGAAAAAAAAAAAAAAAAAAAAAAAAAAAAAAAGAGAAAAAAAAAAAGTACTTTTTAAGAATGCATGTGTACGCACACTTGTGTGTATCATATGACAATTCTTTTCTTTTCCATATTTCATATTCTCACAATCCGCGTTTACATAAACTCCTTTTTCCATCTGTGGGAAAAGTACATTGTATATATTGCTTATGTATAAATGTATGCACGCGGTATATATATGTATATCATGTGGAGGTAACGAAACATGCTTTTTATTCTCTTCAACACTTCAACCGAAGGGGCTCTACTACACACTTTCGCTATATTTCCTCATTATGTGTGTAGTGCAAAAAAGCGCACGCATTTTTTTTAAAATTTTAAACAGTGAAATGGCGCAAATGGGGAAGTTATGCACAGATATGTGCGTATGCGCATCGGATATATATATATATATATATATATATATATATATACAAATTTGCACATTTACTTGCCTGAAATAACAATGTTGCCAAATGTACACACTGCGCTAACAATCACTTTACTAAGGCTTGTAATTGAAAAATCAGGCCAGAATAGAACATGTCAAAATGGTTTTCCTTTAAAATGTTTTCGTTACAATAAAAAGGGTTAATTTAGAATTCATGCATTTTATAACTTTTGAGCGAAAAGAAAAAATAAATAATAAATAATGGGTTGTGTTTTACCCTATTAAGTATATATAAAAGGAATAAAAAAAAAAAAAAAAAAAAGTATGAACATACAATAAGAAAATAGCTGTAAAACTGGGAGAGAAAAAAAAAAAAAACTTAAGCTAAAATTATAACAAAAAAGAGTAGAGATGCATGTGTGTGCGTATATATAAATCAAAAAAAAATATATATATATGAAAATTAAGAACATCTAATGATTATCTAGTGATTGTCTAGTGATTATATAATAACTATCTGACGATAAGATAACTATTTTAATTTTAATTTTCCCTTGCTCTTTTCTTTTTCTTAAACAAGTGTGCACATAAATTTGTTAAACCACCGGAATGACAAAGAGTTTATGTATTGCTGTGCATAAAAAACACGTGCATCCACACATATGCATACATGGACATGTGCACTTTGCACATACCAACCAATCTCTATATTTTACTTAGTTCATACTGCTCGTACTCATCTGTTGACGAAAAATAAGTGCTGGAGAGCTGAACATACCTTGGAGCATTTCTCTTCTTCATGAAAAAGTTGTTATACAACTTACGCTTGCTTTTGTAGGCTTTGTATGTAAATAGTAAAATTAAAAAACCTGCATAAAACAATATTGCTACAATCAATGCTTTTTTCCCATTTTCTCGGTGCGTTTGGTTTAACAAAATTTCTTCATTTAAATTGATCATAATAAATGTTACTGAGAGAAAAGCAACACTTGCTGCATCAATCAAAATAAGTAAATTAAGGAACAAGCTCATTTTAACCTCTTTTGTTTGGTACGTTGGAATTAGGGAGTGTGGGGAGGGGGAGGAGTATAGGTTTTCGAGAAAGAAACACAAAAATCTATAACTTGCGAAATGGGTGCTGATTTATATAGGCTCGTTATTTTTTTTTTTTTTTTTCCTTCTACAATGCTGTGAATTCAAATTGATCAATTCTCTTTAGGGGTAATGATAATATGTGCAGAAAATATGTTTCACGAAAATTTGTACAATTTGTGGAATAAGAATTTTTTTTTTTTTTTTTCACAAGTATATGTGTCGTATGCATGTATATATGTGCGTGCATGCAGATTCGCACATTCGTCACTAACGAAAAACGGAGACTTCTTGTCAATTTTATTGTCAAAGTTCTCAACAATATACTCCATAAACTTTCCTCAGTTTATGGTGGAAAAGAGTTTTTCGATGTGCTCGTTAAATACTGCAGAACGTATGGGCATATCAATGTCATAAAACGGATTTTTCAGGATGATATCGCTATACAATTCATATACCCTTTTTAAATATGTGTTCACTTCTATATTTATGTCATCTTTATGCACGATAAATATTTTTATTCCTGTCAATGTGTCGTAGCATTTTATTTTAAAGCCATCTCCTTCAATCGTTTCTATACCCTTTTTTTCTAACGATTTAAATATGTTCTTCTTCGTTTCATTTAATGGAGATGAATGTACATTAATCTTTTCAGAAATTGTGGAAATGCCATGCAGCATGGAAGCAAGTCTTATTTCTTCATTACTGTTTAGTTTTATTTCGTCGCTGAAGTGCTGAACGGGGAAAAATAAATACGAAATGGGAGAGATGGGCAAAATGGGAGAAAAATTGGAGATATACTGGAGATATATTTTTATCCCACTGGAACGTTGCGCATGAAAATGCACTTTTTCTACATGACCATAATTCTGTTTGACAACACCCTGACATGGGTATAGACGTAGTAAAATAATCTCTCAACCGTTTGCTTCACCTTTTCACTAATTAAAAGGAGAAAAGGGAAGGGAAGCTACATGCAAAAAAATGTTTTTTTCTGTCACAGTGGGAGAGCAAGTAGTCCATTATTTCGAATTTTTCGTTGACATATTTTGGCTATGTATATTTTATTTAATTCATGTTATACATATTGGGATGGGGATAGAACTTCTAGGAAAAAAAAACATGTGCACGTGTTAGTAATACACATGTTCAACAAAAATGTAACTGCTTTATCTGTGGACGTACCTTTTGATAAACTAACGTACCATGTTGGTTGTTAACATAAAGAGAATACATTTTACTGTTACAGTTCAACTTGTGTTAATTTGATACTTTATTATTTTGAAAATCATAATAACCTGCGTTCCCTATTTTTTTCCTTTTCCTTTTTTTTTCTTTTTTTTTTGCCACTTAGATTTCTTACACTCTTTGTACTTGGATTGATTATTTTGATTTCTATTATCACCTTTGTGTCTATATTGTGTCTTCCTTTTTCTTCTTCACAAGAGAAATTGCATAAACGAACTTGCAATTTCAAGGGGGTTTTGTATGAGTATATACGCGATATGTGCACCAATTAAATCACTCAACACTTCTGGGAGTTGAATATATATATATATATATATATTTTTTCTAATTGGCGATTTATCTACCAAATCGAGTGTCACTTTTGGTAAAAAAAAAAAAAAAATAATAAATAAAATAAAACAGAATGGAATAAAATACAACAGAGTAAAATAAAATGAAGTAGAAGAATTGAAGCGGGGTAAAATGAAATGGAATATGACGGAGCGGGGTGTAATGAAATGGAATATGACGGAGCGGGGTGTAATGAAATGGGATAATATACCGAAATCGAATGAGATAAAACGGAGTAAAATAAAATAGAATGAAATAAAACAGAATGAAATAAAAAGGAGTAAAATAAAACAGAATAAAATAAAACGGAATAAAATATAACGGAATAAAATAAAATCAGTGCTACATATAAAAAACAGAGAATCAAAAGTGAAGTGATATATATTGTGGCATGATGGATTTGGGGTGTATGAACTTTTCTTTTTCACAAAAAAAAAAAAAAAAAAAAAAAAAAAAATTTTCAGGAAATTGCATAAAACCTCATTTTGTTTTAGCACAAATGTAGGTATAAAATATAAAACACAGTGTTTTCCGTATATGGGAAAAAAAAAAAAAAAAAAAAAAAAATCATTACACGTGCTGCAGAAGGCTGCTACTACAAGAAATGTGTTATTGCAAAGAAGAAAAAAAAAAAAAGGGGGAATTTAAAAAAATATTTTACGTTCTGAAGCAGCCCTGAAAATATTAGCTTTTTTTCTCTCTCTTCTTCTTTTTTTCCTAAAAGCAATTGCCCCCGAGGGTAAGAAATATATGCATCGCGCGCATGTTATATATATACATGCGCATTTGCATTTACCCTTTCAATTCGGAAGTATAATTTGAGGATTTTGTTTTTTTTTTTTCATCATGCTGCGTACCTTTTTACTCCGTTCACTTTGCATTTACGGCTAAAATCAGCTTTTTCCTTTTTAGCTGAGTCTTGAGAATGTCACGCATTCTTGCGTCATGACTTTTATTTATATCCACAAAAGAATTACGCATTGCGAACTTTATGTTTTGCTTCTTAATTTTATTTTTGCACTTGAGTGTTTTTCCCCATTTTTCTAAATGAGTTATGAGGAATTCACGATGGGGTAAGTAGGCAATTTCTTCTCCTTCTTTTCCTTTTTCTTTTCTTTTCTTTTTTTTTTTTTTTTACACCCGAGGGAAAAAGTATTTCCCACCATGTTATTACATCTATATGTATATATAGTATATATGTATGTTACATGTACATATATATACCTATAGCACATACACGTATGTCACGTGCATTCACCTTACCTCTTAATGTGTTCGGCATGTTGGGTGCTCTTACTATATGTAACATGTTCATTTTTTTCCCTTTCCATAGTGCAGAACGTGTTTTTGCGTAACATTTTTTTTTTTTTTTTTTTTTTTTTTGAGTATAAATATTATAACAACCCAACCTAACAAGCCTGCTATGGTCGTTCATTTTCAGGTTAACTGTGTAATGTGATTAAAATTCAGTGCATATTCATAAATATTTTTTATGGCTTTTTTTTTTTTTTTTTTTTATGTTCTGTTTGTTTTCTTTTTCCTATCCTTTTTTTCCCACTTTTTTTTTCTTTTTTTTTACATATTTTTGCCATTACCCTCTCATTTTCTTTTTTCTATTCGAATATTCCAATTCATAATGCAATAAACTGCAACGTGAGAACATTAACAAGGAGGATAGTTACATATTTGCAAATATATGCATTTGGATATACATACCTTTGCATATGCATTAATCTAGTCATAGAAGGAGAAAAACCCTACACTAGTGATGAATTTGTAGAAACAAAAAACTACTTGTTATGGGGAAACAGTACTGTGAGTATCATAAAGCATAAATTGCATTAGGAAATAACATACATTCACCACTCACATATATGTGTGTATAATATATTTTTCAGAACACACATAATTTTTCGTAAAGTTCTGTCCCAAAGTTGGGTCATAAAAAATATAATATTTGTGCTATCCTAATCTGACAAATAAGAGTTATATTTTTTTATTTTTGTGAAAATTAAATATGGACATTAGAAATATTATAGAAGAGGTGCAGGCCATAAAGGTTTACCCGCACATGATGTTTAACGCTTCCAAATTGAGTAAGTGAAAAAAATGGAGTAATATATAATAAAATATAATTAAATGGAGTAAAATACAGTAAAATTGAGTAAAATATAGTAAAATTGAGTAAAATATAGTAAAATTGAGTAAAATATAGTAAAATTGAGTAAAATATAGTAAAATTGAGTAAAATATAGTAAAATTGAGTAGAATAAATAATGTAAAAAAAAAAAAAAAAAAAAGCTTTTGCATTGGAAACGCCTTCTCCGGTTTTCTCTCATCTCATGTGATTTTGAAATTTAAAGGAAAAATAGGAGAGGAGAACTCTTATATGAACAGTTCATAAACACGTCTATCACTCCAAATCACCGTTGTGACAATAGTGAAGATGGTGGAAGTAATAATATCCAATGTAGAAAAGGGAAGCATGTTATGTATTACAAAAAAGTTGTCATGAAACATTGTCAGCTTTACGTGTATAAAAGTTTATGAAAATGAAAAGCTGTGATTCAAGAAGAGGCTTCATAGCAAATAATCACATGAGCATCTTTGTCAATAGGCCAAAAAATATATGTTCATATATTTATATGTATATATGTGTACTTTCCCCCTACACACACATACACACACGAACATGTACACACCCTTATATCCCTCTTTTCGATTTGCAGAAATTCTAAGTGACTATGTGGACATCGCCTTTGTAAACAATGAATACTTTGACAATGAAGTGATGCTAACATTGCTGAGACTGTTTTGTTTATATCCTCACTGTTTTGATAAAATGGTAATTAAAAAAATGCTGGTGTGCGTGCTATACAATATAAACGAAATAGATATGAACATTTACCTGAGTTTAATAAATCCGAATTTATATGATGAAAATATAAAAAATATTGTGTACCTACACGATTTAATTAAAGAATGTCAATTTATTAAATTATGGAATTGTATTAATAATAATAAAGGGATAAATGATGATAATTATGATTTTTCGTTTTTAAAAAATTACAATACTTTTATATACAACATTCGAAAATATATATTAAATTGTATAACCCTAAGTTTTGAAACTATATCTTTAAAAAATATGGAAAATTATTTAAATGTTGAAAACATTTCAGAACTTGAAACTTTTCTAAATGAAAACAATTGGACGATTAAGAAAATTATGCATAAGGATCAAGAGGTACAGGTATGTTACAATGGAAATATTGACATCATTCAGCAGAAGAAAACGATTAACACATATTTCAATGAGGACAATATATCTTCATATATCAACAAGCTAAACCATTAATGGAGGGGAGGAGAGAAAGGAGGGATTCATTACCTTCTCAACGGTTGCAATTTTTGCAGTTGTGCATGCCAGTATGTGTGTGTGCGTTTATGTTTGACTAGCCATATGTGCAAATTTTCCCACTTGCCCTTTTGTCTACATTCAATTTGTTATTTATTTATTTTTTTTTTTTTTTTTATTTTATTTTTTTTCTCCTTTTTTTCATGCTGCGCTACAGATTTCATCAACTTCCAATTTCTAACATCCAACACCCTTAGTTTTTAAACGTAAAGCTTTTATTTTTAATAAACACCTTTTTTTTTTTTAAGAAATTGTGATGTGCACTTGCAGCAAAGGGGGTGGAAGAAAAGTGGTATCGCAAAATAAAACAAAATAAAATGAAAAATAATAAAGACACACACATGTATAAATCGAAGTGGGAAGAAAAAGCGTGGTCATTTCAAGAGAACAGCCATGCTGACCCATGTTACCCACACGCGATATTCTTCTCCTTCGTCTTTTCAACCTACTCTCTCTATCAGCTCATATTCCGTTCATCACATGAAAGAAAGATGTTCCATGCATTTTCTATTCCATTTGTACAATAGCTCTATGAAGAGGCTCCAATTTGATCTTTGCGCCTCTTTATTCTTTATTAGCAAATACTATGGCAAAGCGTGAAAAAGAAAGGAACAACTCATTCAGGGGAGGAGGTGAGATAAGGAGCAGAAAAATAATGTTGGATTTGTGGCTCCTAAAGGTGTATGGAAAAAGAGTGTGTTTGAATTTTGTTTTCTTATTTTTTAACAAAATTGTAAGTCGATTTTTTACCTTTTTTTTTTTTTTTTTCCCTGCAACACTTTCCGCATCCGCAAATAATCCATAATTCTACACATGCATATATATATACATATGTGTATGCGTCGTCTGTGATTTCAAAAAATATTTTATACATGTTCGAGCATTTGCTGTTGCAAATTACCTGTAGGTTCCCGGTTTCCTATAAGTTTTTTTGAACATTTTTTTTTCTTCTCATCGTGCTTACACAAGGGATGGAATGAAAGCAAGTAAAAAAAAAAAAGAAAAAAAAAACATGCTTTTAGGAGATATGCATATATGTAAAGCAGGCGGTGTCGGATTAAGAAGTATACACATTATATTTTCTCCATCTCTTTCTTCTCTTTTTTTTTTGTGTGTTAAATGTTCTATGTTATGGTGAGATATGCCTATGTAGTCATTTCGCCTTTCTCCACAACTAAATTTTTATTGGGATAGCAAAAATCACGTGGCTCATAAATAATATCGAAACAACACGGTGCTGAAGCATCATTCGCAACATTGTATATAAATGTATGTATGTATGTATGTACCCACACAGGCGCGCAAGCATATATATATATGTATATATATCTACTATATATGTACATATATATCTACCATATGTGTACATATATATATCTACCATTTATGTACATATATATGTATATACATATATGATAGATTGCTTAGCTTGCTTCTACCTTATGTAGCCTCGCACTATGTGTGCTCCCCTCATGCTCTACTTTTTTTATGTGCGAACCTCTGGTCACACTCTCTCCATGGTGTCGGTATTTGCAAAAAAAAAAAAAATTTTAAAGAACATTGCTTTTTTTTTTTTTTTTTTCTTTTTTACCCATTGTTTGAGATAATGATTTTTCATTTCTTGTATATGCTTTACCTACGTATGCACTTTTTTTTTTGTTTTTTTTTTTTCTCAGAAAGTACATTTTTTTTTTTTTTCCTTAACTTTTTTCAACAAGTTTATACTTACGTCCCCACATTTCTTCGTTACTTTGTTTCTTTACGGCTTTTTATTTATTTTATTTCATGTTACTTATTTATTTATTTATTTTATTTATTTATTTTATTTATTTGCATTATTTTATTACTATTTTTTTTTTTTTTTTTTTTTTACAACAAGTTACGATATGTTTTTTCTACATTTGTATCGTTTAACTTTATTTCCTTTAGCCCCATTTCACACGTCCGCTTTTCCTCTACCCATCGCTTGAGCGAAGTGTGGCCTTGTCTTGCTCCTTTGCTTTTGTTAATCAGATCTAGTGCCCTTTGTTCGTACACCTATCCACTTACACGTTAACATACGTTTTTACATTCTTACCCATTTGCATAACACTTATTTTGGAATGATAAGGAGCTTTCTTTGCTTGTGTTCTTGGACTATATTTTTTTATTTTCATCAGATTGAAACTTGAATAATCAGTTGACTTTATTTCATTTCTCCCCTTATTGTTTTTTTTTTCTTTTTTTTTTTCTTTTTTTGCCTCACCAGTAGTAACTTCTAAAACTAAGCATGTAACATAAATTACATGCATACATATGTGCATACACATATACATACGTACATGTTTACGTACACAAAAAAAAAAAAAAAAAAAAAAACTTATGTAGAACCATTGTTCACCCCTCTATTCTCGCGTACATTTTTTTACATCCATCAACAGACACATTTGCTAAGAAATATCCCGATAAATAATAATACAGAAATAATATATAACGCTTATAACTAATCCAATGTATTGTGCTGAAAAAGGTGGGTCTGTTAATTAAGGGTTTAAATTAGATCAGAGAGAAAGGTTAGTATTTTTTTTTTTTTTTTCTCTCTTTTTAGTTCGAATGTGATGATCAGAATTTATTTTTTTTTTTTATTTTATTTTATTTATTTTTTTTTTTTTTCGTGTGTGTGTATGACAAATAAATGATCTACGAGGAGGGAAATCAAATATTTTAAGAGATCTACTATGAGAGAAATATCAATGCAAATATATTAGATCTAAAGAAATTGGAGTCGAATAAATCAGACACGAGAAGACATAATAAAATCCATTTTAACACATCTATGAAGGGACAGGGGAATAAGGTATCATTAAATATAGAAAATTTTCCATATTACAACAAAGAACACGAAGAGATGTATAAAATGCAGGAAAATTTTCATGTTAAATTTGGTAATCATTATCAGGGTTCTTGTAAAGATAAACGTATGTATGAATTGAATAGAAATAATGAATCACAAAAAGAAGATATCATAGATGGAGAACAGTTGGGAATGGCATCACCATTTATAGAGAAAGAACATCTAACCAGCATTAATGATGCACATTATGAACCCTATAGGAATCACCCAAGTGGAACTATTTCTCACAAGTGCACCAAAGTTCGTACCCGGGGAGAAGGAGCTGTAATGAACAAAATGGATACAGGTGATGCAGCCGCTAACCTGATATGTTGTAATTATTACCAGATCGAGCACAACCAACCGAATCAACGGAATCAACCGAATCAGCTTTGGGATAGGACGAATGGCAACCCGTGTGGAATTATGTCTGCATCTGGGCACCCTCCATCTGCTGCCATACCACCAGATGCCTTCCCCACAGGGTATGATACCAGACTTGGAAACAATGTACACCCTGTTTCTATGAATTGTAACTTGAATAGTAATTTGAATAGTAACCCTCCACATTCTGTGAACTATCTGCATGTGTATGCCAACCCAAACAGGTTTGACAATCCGCAGGGGTATAGCACTTCCCATGATTATACCACGTATCACGAGTATAGAACCCATAACGAGTATAGAAACCCTAACGAGTATAGAACCCATAACGAGTATAGAACCCATAACGAGTATAGAACCCCTCACGAGTATAGAACCCATAACGAGTATAGAACCCCTCACGAGTATAGAACCCATAACGAGTATAGAACCACGCACGAATATAACGCGCCCCATCAACACATTCCTCTTAGTAGTGACCATCAGAACATAGACCCTGAAACAAACTGCGCATTTCGGGTAAACTACACATATGGAAAGGATTTAGAAAATTATAACGATTCGCACAAAAATAGTTATGCCAAGTATGGAAGTAGTGTCACGCACCAATATCAGATGAAGGAAGAAGTAAATAAGCAAACATTTCAATCCAATCGAAATAATACATTTAATAGAAATGGAGGATTCAAATATGCACCTTGTATTGATAGGAATGATCGATCATACACGATGAATATCTATGATGAGTATAATCATAAGTTTGAAAATAATCAAGTAGAGGAAGATGAATTCAAGAAGGAGAATGAGCAAAGCCAAAGATATTACCATGGCTCTGTTTACAAGACTCAGAATGTATTTCCTGTTACTGAAAATGGAAACCATCCATTGATGAAGGACTCAGAAAGGAGATTCCTACGGAGGGAGAGTAATCGAATGGATGATGCCTCGATCAGCAGTAACCGGCGCGGAAATAATGGTAGAACAAACACTAGTAGAAGTAATAATTACAGAAGCAATAATGGCAGAAGCAATAATGGCAGAAACAACAATAGCAGAAACAACAATAGCAGAAACAACAATAGCAGAAACAACAATAGCAGAAACAACAATAGCAAAAACAACAATAGCAGAAACAACAATAGCAGAAACAACAATAGCAGAGGTAGTAATAACAGAAGCAGCAATCGCGAGCAAGAAAGTAACTACGCGAAGAGGAAGGGACAGGGAGAGGAAGACAACCCTCCCCTGGGGTGCAAGGGAGAAAGGAAATATGCTGAAATAATGGGAATAAAAAGAAAAGGAAGAGAAAAGAGGACTAAAATTTTGCTGACAGAAGATTGTCTAAAGAGTGCACAAAGCAACATTCAAAAATTATCTATTTATAATTCAAGAAATGAAATTTTAAAAATGATAAATGAGAATGATGTGACGTTTATACATGGTGAAACGGGTTCTGGTAAATCGACGTGCGTACCCAAATTTCTTCTAGAAGAAAATTTAAAAGAAAAAAAAAATAAAATAAATATCATTGTTACTGAACCAAGAAGAATTGCATGTATATCATTATCAAAAATTTTATCCGAATTGATAAATGAAAAATTAGGAAATACAGTTGGGTATAGAATATCTGGAGAATCTGTTTATGACAATGAGAAAACGTTAGTTACTTATACAACTATCGGATTTCTGTTTAAACTGTTTTTACATCATAAAAATATGTACAGAAAATTTACTCATATCATTATAGACGAAATACATGACCGGAGCATACTGCTTGATATTGTATTACTTTTTATTAAGGTTTACTTGCACAACAAAAGGAAGGATGAAAAAATGTTTAAGTTGATTATCATGTCAGCAACTATGCAAAGCAATTTATTTTATTCTTATTTTCAGCACCAGTATATCAACATGAGTTCCATATTTATAGGTACAAAAATCTACAGCATCGACACCTTTTACATTGAAGATATAATAAGGTATGCACGCGAACCCGTTAGCGATTCAGACAGTTGTATGATGAATTCTGATTCAGAGAGGGAAGAAGTAGATGTCCCACAAAACTTATGTCATGTGCAAGAGAAAGGAGATATAAAGCCACTAGGTGACGCAAGCCAAATAGAGAGAACCAGCAGAAATGAAAAAGTAATCGAATTCATTTTACGCAAAAAAAATTGCAGGAGGTTGAACCTTTCTCAAAATGCAGAAAATTTACTGCACAAAATTAAAAATGAATATGACAAAAATATAAATATGTTTAACCATAAAAATGGAAATAACCAGGAAAAGAGAAATATAAATGTGGAACATGTCATCCCAGCGAATGTATTTTCTAACGTATCCGAGTTGTGCCTTGAGTTAGTGTATAATTTATGTCTACGAGGTGATAGTGTCTTAATATTCCTATCAGGAATGCAAGATATTACAGACATGTATCATCAGCTATGTATAATAATAAATAACAATTCGTTTAAGTATAACATAAAATTCCATATTCACATATTGCACAGTTGTTTATATGATAATACAATACATAAATTACAAGGAAATGACACAGATAGCATTCATATTTTTTTATCTTCAAACATTGCTGAGAGTTCTATTACCATACCAAATGTACGACTAGTTATTGATTTTTGTATACAAAAAAACATTGAATATAATTCTAAAAAGAGAGCACATATTTTAACAAAAAAATGGATTAATAAATCTTCCATGGAACAGAGAAAGGGTAGATGTGGTAGGACATGTCATGGAATCTGCATACGGATGATAAGTAAGAATTTTCTTTCCTTTTTGAGGGATCACAAGGTTAGCGAAATATATACGCATAGTTTGCACCACTTATATTTGTACATACTGAAGAGTATGTCCGTGTTGAATCAGCTCATAAATGGGCACAAGTGTGCTGGCACTGGGGAGATAATGGATGGGACGAAGAATCCGAGCAGTAAGCAAATCGATATGAACAGCAAGCCAAGCGATATGAACAGTAAGCAAATCGATATGAACAGTAAGCAAATCGATATGAACAGCAAGCAAATCGATATGAACAGCAAGCAAATCGATATGAACAGCAAGCCAAGCGATATGAACGGCAGGCAGAGAAGTCTGAACATGTACGACGTGCTAAGCATGATAATCGAAGAACCATCGAAGGAGAAAATAAAAAATACAAGGTACGAGCTAGAAAAAATGAAAGCCATAATAAAAGTAAAAGACAAACTTGTTATCTCAATAATTGGGCAGATAATGATTCGATTCAATATGAGCATTAATTTATGCAGATTGCTACTATACGGAGTGGCAATGAATTTAACATTTGACACTATAATTATAATTGCCATTTTGGATACAAATGATATATTTCCAACATTTAATATGTACACGTCCAAGAATATATACGCTTATGGAGTGGGTTTGGAAGTATCCTTAAAACAAAAAAATTATTTCGATGGAAAAACATATTCAGAACCTATAATGCTAAGGAATGTTTTTATCGAATGGTTGTGTGTTTTCTCCTTGTACATTCAAGATTTAAAGAATGAAAATAGATTTGATAGATCAAATATAAAAAGTTATTACATTAATACATGTACAATTATGAACAAAAGGAATCATATCAATGCAAAGAAGTTATTATGTGTTATAAGCAGTGTACAAAATTTGTGTAGACGTTTATTAAAAATTTTAGACAAAAACAGTAATGCTTATAGATCAGTTGTTTACTTATTAAATTTATTAATTGGACAGGTACCACCAGTTACTGTAGTAGACAATCGATTAAATTGTCATTATGATGATAGTTCGTTTGAATCATTGAATGCCGAAAATGTTTTTCGTATAGTTACAAAATATTCATATTATGACTCATCAAATGAAAATCTATATTTAAAGTTTTTATTTTCTCTTGCTTTTACCCCATTGTTCATCCATGGTTCTCCAAATTTACCTATTCAAAATTCGAATGAAAAAAAAAACAAAGGGAAAAAATTGTTAGGCTTATTAAATTTTATGACGTCGCAAAAATTAAATTTAAAAAATTGCATATACCTCAGAGGAGGAGGGGGAGGATCTTACATGCACGATATGAACATTTTGAGGAAATCTCTTTTTATTATGTGCCCATACTTATCGTTTGATTTATTCTACATGAAAAATTTTTACATTGTCCATTTTGATGATAAGAAAGGAATAAACAAATATTTCAATGATCACTATACAGGCCAACATGGCCACCATGCAAGCCAACTAACCGCATTCCATAGCTCAGAAAATTTAGCAGAATTAAATCAGAGAGATAATATTCCAAATAGACAATATTCAATATACGGAGGAAAACATTCAAATGAAATTTTCTGCAATATAAGAGGTGTGGGGTACTTCCCCACTAGAGATAACGGCAGCAGGTTCAGCCTCAGCAACAACTTATTCATAGGAACAGAATTAAGCAAAGTTTTTTTCAACCCATCTAATATAAAATTCTATCATGAGCTAATTGAACAAATAAAAAAAGAATTACTATGCATGTATAACAATGATGCAGAAAAAAACATTTTTTTTAATTTTCAGGAAAATATTTTTAATCTCATACACCCAGTACAAGCAATAGTACCTGTGCAGGTAAATCAAAAGGATGAAATTAACAATGCTTCCCTATGTACCAACATTATAAATATGTTTTCTAGCGGAAGAATGTCCTTTAACATTCCTCTGTGGAAATCGTCATACCCGGGAAATTCGAATCACCACAACCACCATCACTACAATCAGAATCGACCAAATGCCGGTCGTGTAAGTAACTATTTCAATCATCAGTACGAGATGAAGAAGCCAAAGAATCTATTCCTAGTTAAGTGGACTTTGCTTAACACGGACAATTATAAAATCAGCAAAAAGGAGAGGGAAAAAAGAGCTCAAGAGGTTGGCAGAGAGGTTGGCAGAGAGGCTGGTGGTGAAATGGATGCCGATTGGAAAAAGGAAGAAGAAGTGAGTCAGAGAAGAACAGAAGACATAGATATCCACAATTCCAGCTCTGATTGCACTGTTTTTAATAACAAAGAAAAACAAAAAAAAATGAAATGTAACTTGAGCTTCAAGTCAGTCCTTGGATTCCTTTCTCTTTGTCCATTTTATTATGATATAGAAAAAAGGATTTACAGAAAACAAACGCAAGACATTTTTGCTGTATGCTCAAGCATTGATTATAGTTGCACTAATGACACATACACATGGGTAAACTATTGCACTGTTATCCCGAATGAATATTTCCTAAGTTTTTTTTTAGCCTCCCTGCCTGACCATGACAACGTCATTTTGAACACGAGATCAAATTTAAAGGGAGTAGACATATTGTCTGTAAAGATATTTGATTCGAAAGAAATAGTTATTCAGGATGTAAAGAGGAAAAAGTTGAAGGGGATGGTAGGTGCCTCTACTTCTTCTACATCGGTTGGTGGTGCTCCTCCTGTTGATGGTTTTCCTATTGACAATCCGCTACATATACAAAGCCACATGCAACTTTTAAGGAATCATGATCAGTTATCTCAAAATGTACCCAAAAGAGTAGAAGTAGAAGGAGAATCTTGCCAGGACGAGAATCACCCACCATTATCTGTCAACGTGTACGATTTGTTAAGAATCAATTATGTGCGCTATTGTTTGTCGAAATATTTATTTTTATTAACCATGGCCTATAACCACAAGGACGAACAAGCACGGGAGGTAGAGTTCAATGAGAATTCGATGGATGATAAGAATTCGATGGATGATAAGAATTCGATGGATGATAAGAATTCGATGAATGATAAGAATTCGATGAATGATAAGAATTCTTGTACTACTACACCCATAATAAAGAAAATAAGAGATTCATCAAAAGAACGATTGTCATTATTTCAAGGTGATAATACACCATCACAAGTGTCAGGACCAACATTGGAATCATTAGCATTTGTAAAGGAATCATATTTGAATCAAACCAAGGACGCTTCTCTAAGTGGAAGAGATGGAGATATCACGAATCATATAATAGTAACCAAAGTGAGTAGGGAAGAGAGCAAAGAAGTAGTAGTTAAAGAAGAGGAAGAAAATATTGAAAAAGGAATAAATTATAAAACCAATGATAATGAAAGACAAAAAAGTACATACCCAGCAGAGCAAGGAAATGAATACTTTAGTGAAGATGACGCAATGAGTGATGTGGAAGAAAATCATTTATTAAAGGAAAATTTATATATTAGTAAAGTTATTCAAAATTTAATAAACGAAAATAATAACGATAGAATAAATTATGATATTTATACCATGGATGATAAGGAGACAATGTATAACGGAAAAGAAAACAAAGGAGGAAATGATTTTAATCTAAATATTCTACATGCAAATGAAGATTTAATAAATTTAAATGAAACATGGAATGATTACAAAGGCACTCATATATTAAAGACATATGATCACTTGTATAATTATTTAATCAATCCAAATAAAGTATCATTTGTTATTAAACCGATCAAGGAGAAGTCCCTAACAAGCATCTCTGCAGTGAAAAAATGTTATTTAAATAATAATTTTTCCGTACAAATTTGTCAATCGATTAATGCCTATGGGAATAGCAAATCTGAAGATTTTCTCTTTTTCAAGCCAATCAACTTGAACCCCATTGAAGACTTGAATTATCATCTTAGATCCATGTACTATGATGAATGCTTTCCTGGGAATCACGACAATATATAGATCACCATTCGTAGGATATTGGACGTGAGCGAGATTATATTCGTCGGAAATTGGACGTGAGCGAGATTATATTCGTCGGAAATTGGACGTAAGCGAGATTATATTCGTAGGAAATTGGACGAAAGCGAGATTATATTCGTAGGAAATTGGATGAAATCGAGATTATATTCGTAGGAAATTGGATGAAATCGAGATTATATTCGTAGGAAATTGGATGAAATCGAGATTATATTCGTAGGAAATTGGATGAAATCGAGATTATATGCACAAAATGAGGCCTCTGGATGAATATCCCTTATAATTGGATGAACAGGTGGCAAAAAAAAAAAAAAAAAAAAAAAATGGAGACGAAAAATATACCGCATGATTGGATTGATTCATTCATTGAAAGAGGATCTGGGGGTGTGTGGTTTGTATATACCATTCTAACTTCATGATGATTTTTTTTTTTTTTTCCTTTTCAAGTTATAACACAGACACACAGGCACATTCTTGTGATCCTAGGTGTCGCATAATATTTTTTAAAAAAAAAAAAAAAAACTTCATTCGAAAGGTTTCAAAAGTCAATAGTAAAAAAAAAAAAAACATATATCGAACATTGTCAGAACAGTGAACACTCTAGAGATGTTCTCTCCTATGAATGGAATAACTAAGACAAGAATAAGAATGCTGTTTCTAGCATTTTTTTATTTTTTTTTTTTTTTTTTTTACAATTCACTTTCGTCTGTGGGGAGGTCAGAATTGTTGCTGTCACTTCCATCTGTGGGGAGGTCAGAATTGTTGCTGTCACTTCCATCTGTGGGAAGATCAGAATTGTTGCTGTCACTTCCATCTGTGGGGAGATCAGAATTGTTACCATCCCATCCATCCGTTGTTATGTCCAAATCGTCATCCATATCGGTGTCACCTAATTCGATTGCATCCGTTGAATCGCGCTTTTTACCTGGGGTAATATCTGCCCGATCACTTCCATTAATTTTGTGATTTGCTATCCCATGCAGATACTCCTCATGGTCATAATCGTCATCATCGAATAGATCCCCATCGTCCTCCATATCGTCCACTTCCCCAGACTCGAGGTCATCCATGGGGTCGTCATGGGGTGGGGAGGTTTCTCCCGTCGTGCTATCGGATCCAACGTGGTTGTGTGTATGATGCAATGATTCCTTCCTGTGTACATAATTATTCGTGTAACTTTTTTCCTTCCTATTCCCCTTCTTCATATTGTCGTTTTTGGATGCTCTTGTTTGAAAGTATATCATATCTTCAACGTCGGCTTTAAAAAAACTTGTGATGTTAAATAGATGTTTGAATTTTTTACTTGAACTCATTTTGTTATAGATGTATTCAGTAGCTTTAAGTACATCTGTATCTGAGTTAGCTTGGTGAAGCTCATTTGCATAAAAAAAAAAATGAAAAATTTGATCAATTGTGTTTTTATAATTTCTATCGAGATAATCTACACACGACTCTGTATCCTCCTCAATACCTTTGTTACTCCCTTTTTTATAATTAACAAGATGTTGAAAAAAAAGTTTCTTCGTTTCATCCACAGTTTTGTCTATATTTAGCTTATGAAAGGTAATTGGCACTATTGTGTTCAGGTAATGTGGGTTATAGTCCCTCGGTTCTTTTGGGAAGAATCCTTCAAAATTTATGGGTAGGATGTTTAGTTGCTTAGTCCAAAGACCTAAAGCGTCTTCATTAAACAAGTTTTCTGTGTCCCTCCTTTCGACATTGGTCATTTTGTCAGCATTGCTCATTTTGTCAACATTGTTGATGCTTCCCATTGGGCAGGGAACACACTTGTTCTTGCAGAAGTATAATTTTTTCACAGCTTCATCGTTGAGTAGTATTCCAGCTGCACCTGCTAAGTAATGATAGACATTTTGTTCATCCTTTGTAAGAGAATTGTGTGTGTATCTCTTCCCGATATAAAAAGGAACATGTTTATTATTTAGTACTCCTGTCGATACTTTGCCTGCACCTGCGTCTTTGCAATAGACAGGTACATAATTGTATGACTTCAATGCATTAATAGTTTTAGCGAGAGTGGTTTTTATATATTTGTAAAGGTACAGATATCTGTTGTTGAAATTTTTTACAAATTCTGATTCATTTTCATCTAAATGATCAAAATATTTTACATATTTCATATACATATATCCCCTCGAATGAGTGCATTGATTTGTAGTTAAATTCATTACATCAATTAAATTTTTGACATTGACAAATGTATTGTCAGGTGAAATAAAAAAAAATTTTACGGGTGAATTTTTCTGAACATATTCTTCATACAGATGATAGATTATATTTCTCACTTTTTTGCAGAATCTATCACCATTTTGTGAATCTATATCATTATTATCTTCAAAATGAAGCATATCGTAATTTTTACTTTCTTTGTCAGAAAAATAAATGACTTGAACATTTATTTCTTCATTTTCGAAAGCACTTTTTAAGAAATTATGGTTTAAAATGTTTTCCCCATTTTTGTTATGTCCCTTGGCACTACTTGCATTATCCTCTATTTCTGCATTCTTATTTTTTAATTTTCCTTCCTTTTTATTCGCTAAATATGAGTTAAAAATTAGCTCGTTATTTTTCTTATTATCGTATGTATTTTTTATATAACCTATTCTATTTTCTGTTTTTTCACTCGTTACTACTCCAATGATGAGATTTTTATGTGTCCAATTATTTTCATTTTCATCCAGGAGAGTATCATACTTTTTATTAATTCGATTAAGTTTCATTTTGTATTCATCTATAGAATGGAAATTTATTTCTTCTGTCTCTTTTATGTACTTTTCCAACTTCACATCATTTTCGATACTGATCTGGTGATATTTGTCATAATGCACAAAAGCTTCACTACTAGATCTAACAGAATAACTTGCACAAGTTGATATTGGATAGAAAAGGTTGAAGTAGGATAATATTAGATGTGCAAATTCTTCATCGCTTGGTCGATCTCCAGGATCAACCATGGGTTCAGCTTTTTCATCAGATGATGAACCTTTACTCTCCTTGCTATTATTACCTTCATTCCCCATATTGTAGTAATCACGAAACAGATGTAGAACTAGATGGTATTTGTAAGCGTCATACTTGGTTCTCCCATCATTATCTAACAGATGCACATGGTTCTCATCATTGAGACAGGTATTTTCAAAGTGAGTTAACTTCACATCTAGATAATCAAAAACATATTTCGACAATTCGAATATGTTATCTCTTATTAGTTTAAAATTATTTATCGATGAGTTCATCATGATGTGGTTGCATAAATTCCTTAACAAAAAAATATCCATAATTATACCGCTATTCAAAGAAAAAAAGAAAAAATCTTTATTCATGTTATGATTATTTCCAGATAATGATGACTTTTCATCATTAAATCTATATCCAATGAATAGTCCTTTGTACGTATCACCTGGGTGAACAAATTTGTCGCTAATTTCATTTTCATCACTTGAAAAAAAATTCATTTCCTCCTGAATCATACGTTGAATATGTTCTTTAGCCGTAATTCCCTTGCTTTTATCATTTGTATGTTCTTCTTCCTCTTTTCTTGAATACATCACTTGCATTTCTTCCATTGCGTCTTTCTTTTTCTTTAACTCAACATTATACTCGAACAGAATTCCTTCAATGTCTATAGATCCATTTTTATAATTAGACCCGTTATAAATATACTTATTAAATTTTCTTAACAGGAGTTCAAGGTTTAGAGGGTGTACTCTAGTAAAAGCTGTTCCCAGAAATATATATCGAATATTTTCTACCCCTTGATTATTTTTATCTTCCAATTGTTTATATATATCTAGTAGGAGTTGGAAAATGTTTACATGATTTAAATTGTTCAGATTTAATAAATGTTCATCTAAGGTGTACAAGTTATCACCTATCTCTAAATCAAATAGCACCGTGTGTAGTAACCCTTCGCTGAACCCTAGATCCAAAATGGGTTCGTTTAATACTATAAATTTTGTATTTTTTTTTAGGCTCTTAAATAATTTATCTTTTATATGACTACATCTTGCTATTGTTGTGCTTATTGCAAAAATGGAAAATAATATTCTCCTTGCTATGTTCATAATGTCTCCTTGTTCTTTTGGGTTTCCTTTTTAATCTACTCGAGATGTTATATCAGTATAAGTGTACATG
The DNA here is from genome assembly GCF_002157705.1 of Plasmodium gonderi. Taxonomy (NCBI): domain Eukaryota; phylum Apicomplexa; class Aconoidasida; order Haemosporida; family Plasmodiidae; genus Plasmodium; species Plasmodium gonderi. The sequence goes on from NW_021628933.1 coordinate 1,413,540, forward strand.
TGTTGGGAAGTCAGCTGGCATTTCTCAAAAAAGCATGTCCACACACATATACACATGAATAGGTACGTTCATACACGTACATATGAATAGGTCCGTTCATACACATACATATGAATAGGTACGTTCATACACGTACACATGAATACGTATGTACGTGCTAACTTGACGAATCGCCCTATCAGCAGATACACAATCTTTAAATAGGTTAAAAAGCTCAAGGGAGAGAAATGAAAAAAAAAAAAAAAGAAAAAAAAAAAAAAAGGGGAAGTAGCAAATTGGCACAATAAAAAATTACTAGTTTGACAACTCCCCGAATTTTCCGAACAGACATTTGGTAAAAGCGTTGCCCTTTTTTTCATCAAAAAAAAACAAAAATGATAAGTAAAATAAATAAATGAATAAATTAATGAATGAATAAATGAATAAATTAATGAATGAATAAATTAATGAATGAATAAATTAATGAATGAATAAATTAATGAATGAATTAATTAATGAATAATGTGGAACAAACAATGCCACGAAAATTCATGTCATTTTACTCAAACTTTTAAAAGGGTGATATCAAGTCCCGTTTCACCAAAAGCTAGACCGAAAAATAAAAAAGAAAATGTTAATCACACTTGATCCTAGTTGCATAAACCAAAAAAGCTTGTACACTGTGTACTACCCCTGGTATGCAAAATAGTGTAACAAAAAGAAAGTATAAAATATTCGGTTACCAAGAACAGCATTTCCGTCTTATGTACACACACAGGAGGATAACTCATATATAATTGTGCATGTATCACTGTACACACGTGTCCTCATATATATATTGCACACATTGCTTTACATACACAATACCAATATACCATCACATGAACAATTAAAGACTGAAGAACTGCAATCTTACATTGGGAAACTTTGTCAAATGAAATAACGTAACATATATACTACACCTCCCTATTTTAATCGAAAAAAAAAAAAAAAAAAAAAAATGGGCTACACAAATTCTCTCCTAGCAGCTCATTTTCATTTTTCATTTTTTTCTCGTTCTTTTCTTGCGCAATCTTTTGCATTCTTTTATGTATATTCATTATAATACTTCAAATGGGATAAGATAGTAAGGCAATAACGCCAAGTAATTTGTTTAATTGTTTAAATTAGTAAAAAAGCAAAATAATAAAAAAAAAAAAAAAAAAGAAAGAAAGAAAATTGTAAATAAATACATAACTAGGATATTTCGGTAAATTCATGAATGGCTAAAATAAATACATAAACGGATGAAAAATGGACATATATAAAATAACAAAATAAGTGGGGTAAAAAAAAACATATTAAGAAAAAAATTTATATGCATAATTATCTCATATGCATGCGAGTAGAATTTAAGAGGTATGTGGAGAAACTTATAGAACAAGTATAACGTCCCTTTTATAATCATGTGAAACAAAATAGCATATTTTCCATCTGAAGAGAAAATTTGTGTACAAGGTGTGGGTGGGTGGGATTGAATAATAAATTGTTTTTGTATACAGTGTTAAATACTACACATATAACTAAAACATGATATATATATTATCTCTACCCCAATTATTTTATTTATTCATTTATTTATTTTCTCCTCCTCTTTTGTCCTTACAACTTATGCATACTTGTTTTAATATATGCATACATTTTTTTCTTCTTTTTTTTTTTTTACTTCACCTTGAGAGAGCGCGATAAAATAAGTGGTTAAGATATATATATATATATTTTTCCTTAATAATTTATGCTAACTCTTGCAGGAAATTTCTTTTGCTAGGAGTTAGACATATATACCCCAGAGTGTACATATATATATATGCTAGAAAGAGAAGCAAGCGAAACTTGCAAATTGAGAACAAAAGAAAAGGAAATTACTTGAGAACATTCAAAATGAATACATTTTCAGCACCTCCGGATACAGTAAGTAGATTATATCGAATGTAATTCAGGTCATCGACTACCTCCTTTTTTCTTCCTGTAAATGAGTAGAGAAAAATATAAATTCGTTAAGTTGAATATAATCGACATGGTGCAAGCGATGGGGTCGATATTATGGAAATTTCGCTTGCACAAATCAATTATAGGTGTGCAGGTAACATATATATTTATGCATGCACACATGTGTATAGTTCATCATGCTGACATGGAAAGAGAGAAAATAAAAAAAAAAAGCATGCAAAAAATTATTGTAGATAATAAAATAAAAATATGCATAACATTTTTTCACTCACCTCTCAATATCTGAATGGGCTTGTATTTCCTTGAAGACTCATCATAGTAACAAGTATTGTTTACAAGTGCACATTTTTTGTCACATGAGTATGTACTTATAATCCTGTTTTCATCATCCAAATCAGTATTATTCTTAATTAAGGAATCCAATTTGGCTAGTTTTTGGAATATTTTATTTGAAACACTAACATCAAATGCTTTTAACAAATCAAGGAATGTTAATAACTTAGATATAATAAGACCTTCCACTTTATTTTTACTTTTAATAAATCTATGCAAACAATGGAAATAAAAAAAGTGATCACGATAGAACATTTCCACATTCAAATTTTGAATGACCTGTGGAAAAGATTTCAACATGTTAATATTTTCCTGAATGAAATTTTTACTTAAGTTATGAGAATCTACTACTACTCCTCCTCCTCCTTCACCTCTTTGATTCGTGTTTCCAATTGGTGTCTTTTCACATATCCCTTTGTTGGAAGATGATAAAAGTGTTTTTTTAGGGATGTATATGAATTTTCTTTTAACTAACATATGCTCTTCTAGCAAAGTATTGTCACCTTTAGAATTTACATCATTAATGTTACTACTAGTACTAGCTCCTCTTCCGACAGTACTTTCAGCAATGGTAGCATATTCAAGAGTAAATATCTCTGAAATCAAATTTTCATTAATGTGCTTACATTCTTGTTCCATATCTATGTACGAATTTGTGTCATACCTCTCCTTTAATCTTTTCAAATACCCATTGCATCTGTCTTGATACATTTCCATAAAAGTTTTGCTTTCCAAACAATTCACTAAATCAAGGTAACATACATTATCTATTTCGTCCCCTTTAACAGTTTTGTTATATTTACTAATAAGATATTCCTGAAATGCATTTAGATCCAAATTGTGAATATTTTCTTTTAATACTCTCCAAAAACTTTTGGATTTAATTAAATCTTGTATATGGTCATAATTATTTACCACATGTATTACATTTTCTAAAAAATGTGAATTTTCACTAAATTTATATTTGAAATCTTTACTATTTCTTGGGTTATTTGTACTTGTAGTTGCTTCTACATCTGGAAGAACAATGATAACTACAATTTGACCTATGAAAAAACCTTTATTATTAACTTCCCATGCATTCTTTTCTTCCACGTATAGAAGATTTTTACTCGCATCTGTAACGAACATATTTCTTCCCATATGTTTTTTCTCCTTTTTAACAAAATTCTTATACATACCATTCGAAAATGCATTATCTGCTTCTTCATATTCCTTATTGGAAAGATCAATAAAACTTTGAATTTTTTCTAAATATTTCTTATTTTTCTCATTCTTTATCAATTCCTGATACTGATATATAACAAATGTGCATGAGTGTTGACACGTCAATTCATCAAAATCATTGTAACTGCTTAGCGTGTATATATTCCTGTCCTTAAATGCTTTTTTTAATACTTTATTATTGTTTCGGAATGACAATGGTAAATTATTTGTGCATAATGGCTTCGCCAATTGAATGTTAACTACATTGTTAAAAAATAAAAACGTGTTTGACAATGGTATTGTTACTTTCTTTATATCACAGTTCTTGAAGTTTCTTTCATCTAAATTCAGGTAATCTAAGAGCGCTAAAAAATGCATTATGAACGAGCTATGTGATACTAGGACGATATTGAACACACGTTTTTTTCCCTTCCCCATCGATTCGTTTGGGTTCACTTGGTTATTCTTTTCATCCGCTGCCTGTGCTTCTTGCTTTTGCTTTTGCTCTAGCTCTTGCTTCTGCTCCTTTCCCTGGAATGAACCGTCACCCGTACCTGATTCCTTCTTCTCGACCAAAGGGCTACTTTGCTGAGCTTCCTTCTCATGGGTATTCATGAACGCATTGACCTCTCTTTTAATGTGTGATTCTTCATCCGCCTTGTCACTATCCTTTGTTTTGTCTTTTCCATCCATTTTATTATTATGCTCTTCTAATTTCATGTTCTTTTCTATCTTCTCTGTATCGTCCAGAGGGTAATGCTTTCCATCGCCCTCGTTGTTCATACTTTCCACATGATCCTCATACTTTTGGTTACCTTCATCTGTGGCTTCATTTTCATCCCTCTCAAGAGAGGCAAAATAATTCACAGCAAGCGCGTGTGCCATTTTCAAAAATTGCATGCATCTACAGTAGACCTGATCAGATGATTCCCTAAATTTGTTTCCATACAAAATATCGTTTTCTCCGAAGCAAACAATTTCATAATCATCGAAATTTTTATCACAAAATTTCTTTATATCAGAAGTTTTTGATCTTTCGTCACTGAAATAATTCCCTGCCATTTCTCGAACTGGTTCATATATAAGAATATTCTTTTTGAAATTAAAATAGTACTTCATGGTTTCAAGGCATCTTTTAAGGGGAGAAGAAATAATTACAAAATCGCTATTTCTTTCAAATATACCCTTTCTACTTATATTGTAAGTTTCATTCTTGTCGTTGTTATTGTTTCCAGTACAACTGTTGCTTTTAATACTTTCTCTCTTATTTCCATTATTATACATGGAAGTTTGCTTATTTTTATCAATAGAATTATTATACAATTGTATAATCTTTTGATATAACTTATTATTTATATCACTCTTCAAATATTCACACATTTTTATTCCTTGTTCGCTTGCCTTACAATCTAAGTATTTTATGTCCTTATAAATTAAATCTCGTGACGTGTTTTTATTTTCCATGACTTCTCTATTATGTTCAGCTTCCATATGTCTCACTAAGTATATATTAATAACACAATTATTTTTAATAATTTTCTGCATATATTTTCTATTTTTCTTTAAATAATATGATGCTTTGTAGTACAAATCGTTAATTAATTCATTATACTTCGCGTGCGGTTCGCTACCCTTATAGGGTGAATAATGATGATGGTATTTGGTTCCACTGTAGTCATAATGTATCTGATTCGTGTTCTCTAAAGAGTTATAGTTGTTATTTACACCGTGGTTATGATAGTAATAATTATTCGCGCCGTGCCCGTACCCGTACATCCAAAAATTGTGCATATCGTACGAGGTCCCGTGGTTGTAACTGCCGTGATTGTTGTGGTTGTTGTAGCTGCCATGGTTGTTGTGGTTGCTGTAATTGTTGTGGGTGTTGTGGTTGTAATTATTTTGGTTATAATTTCCATGGTTATAGTTCCCTTGGTTGTAGCCTCCGTAGTGATGACCTCCATACCCGTAATTGTTGTGATTTTCATAACTGCTATATTGGTTGCTAAAGTTGACATGGCCATCATAGTTATTACCACCACCATATCCATTGTGATTGTAATTGTTATAATTGTCATAGCCACTATAATTGTGATTGTCATAATTTCCATAGGCGTGATTTCCATGGCTCCCATAGTACTGATTTGCATTGCTTACATGATTCCCATAATTTCCATGATTTCCATAATTTCCATGATTTCCATAATTTCCATGATTTCCATGATTTCCATGATTTCCATAATTTCCATGACTTCCATAACTTCCGTAATTTCCAAAATTTCCGTTGCTGTTATAATTGCCATAGTTCGAATAGCTGTAGTTTCCATAGCCATTCCCAGAATTCCCGTTACTACCTGCCATTTTCGCACTCGTATATTTCACATACGATTGATTATAATGATTTGGTTTTGCATACGTTACATTGTTAGCATTTCCCATATGGTAATAATTTTGATCTGTATAGCTATACGACGCAATATTCTTTGATGGGGGCTTAAATTTCGGATCTCCTTCTTCATTCATGTAACCTTTTTTTTTATCATTTACATTGTTTGGAAATGTTCCTGATGATTTGTCCACTGTTGTGTTGTAATTGTTCATATCATTATTTTTTCCATTTTTAACATTAATTTTTCTTTTGTTCAATTCCTGTGCATTAGCGTTCCAGTTATTCGGATACTGTCTCTCATACGAATAGTTACCTTTCATTGTGTGTGAGTACATGCACGCATACGAATTTTTTTTTTTTTTTTTTTTCTTTCCTTTCTTTTTGATAAATGCTAAAAAAATTATATATTCTTCTCAAGTCTTTAAAAGCAGTATTTGTTTACGACGCGCAATGTATATGTTTTTTGCGTATTTTTTCATGCGTCCCCGTCGATTCTAAAAGGTTATGTAGTTTTTATACACGAAGCATTGTTTATCATGAGGTGAGGTACTAATTGCATTTCTCCAAAAAAATGCAAAAAATTATAATAAAATGAGGTTGTATGATTATCTCAAATCTATTTCGTTTTTTCACCTTTTTGTTATATATTTTTTGTTCTTTTTCCTGGTATTTTTGGTATATATATATTTTTTTTTTTTTTGCTATTTTTTTTGGCTATTTTTTTTTTTGCTATTTTTTTTGGCTATTTTTTTTTTTTGCTCTTTTTTTGGTAATTTTTCTGATTATATTTTTTCTTGTATCTTTGTATATTTTTGTTATGTTTTTGTTATATTTTTGTTTTCTCAATTTTGACTCTCAGCTCGTAGTGAATTTACTTTTATATATATATTCAACTGCCCTCTTTATTTTTCTTCTTATCCCGCAACGACCTGGTTTTCAATCGCAACTCTTTTTTTTTTTTTTTTTTTTTATATATACAAGTATATATATAAAAAATACATATAAATACGTAATATAAACCCATGTAATATGTATAATTATGCGTTGTGTTGCATATGGAATTGAAAAAAAAAAGTTTGCGAAAGCGAAAAATATTTACGCGGACACAAGAAAAAAATATATATTCGAGAAAGGGGAAATAAGCAGTTAATGGAAATCGGAATTAGTGACGTAAGCTTAAAGAAAACATAAAGTGAACAGAACGGAAAACATGCAATGAACGGAAAGAAATACGTAGTATGCAGAAAAAAAAAAATTAAGGGAAAAAAGAATAAAAGCTGAATTAAAAAGAAAGGTGGAAAAAAAAACATTAGTAAAAAAAAAAAAAAAAAAAAAAAAAAAAAAAAGAAATTTTAGAAGGAAAAAAAATAAAATAATTCCAATAATTGAGGAAAAAAAAAAAAAAAAAAAAAAAAAAAAAAAAAAAAAAAAAAAAAAATAAAAAAAAAAAAAAAAAAAAAAAAAAAAAAACTAATAAGGAATTTTAGGAGGGAAAAAAATTACATTATTCCTATTATTGCGGAGATAAAAAAAAAAAAAAAAAAAAAAAAAAAAATTGAAAAGCACAGAATAAAACACAAAAAAAAAAAAAAAATACATGGATTAACCCAATATAAAAAAAAAAAAAGTTAAAATTATGTATTCTCTTCTTTTCTCACGTAATAAAAATGTAATAGTAGGTATATATGAATGCATGTATTTTTATTTGCAGCGCTTTATATATGTATGTAAAAGATGTGTTTCACATAATATGTATATATATATATACGTATATATGCATGTATATATTACCCGCACCCTTGCATGCACTGTTATTACATAAAAACTACATAACGTTTAAGCAACAACATTTCAATATTTACAGTTTTTCCAACAAATAAATATAGTTCAAACAAAAAATTCTCTATATATGTTGCTATATGTTTATTTAAATAACACTACTTACCCAAAGAAGAGGAAAAAAAAATATTATAAAGTATAAAAGTTATAAACTATATTTTGTTGCCATTTCAGCCTTTATAAATTATTTATTAATACATATATATTTAGACGTGTCATATATATATATATATATATATATATATATATATATATATTTACACTTGTGAAATTATATATAAATTAAAAATAATGCTACGATGTTGATAGGGGAAAAAAATGGATTTTCCAAAAAGTGCTTATCCAAATAGATTAATTAAAATTGCGCTTGCTTTTTAAATTTTTCAAAGGGTGTAGTGGGTCAAAGATTTACTTTTGGATTACGAAAATATGTTACATATGTAATTATCACATACATAGATATATGATGATTATGCATATATATATATATATATATTAATGTCTTAAACTCTTTAAAAGTCTTATGAGGAACGAAAATGAAAAGAGCCCATGTTTGAAGCATTTTAAATCATATAGTGTTTGGGGGGGTGCATAGAAGTTATGAATATTTTTCCTCAAGTTGGAAATGAAATGTGGGAAAAAGTGTCAAATGGATTAATAACAGAAAAACATTCTAAAAATAAAGCGGAGCATGATATATTACAAAAAAAAAAAAAAAAAAAAAAGAAAGAAATTTGGGTAACTGTCACATCACTCTTTAAATAAAAGAAATATCAAAAACAGAAAATATGCATAAAAAAGATTTTAACTTAAAAGTACACCTTTGCAAAATTGATCTATCGCATATAAAAATGTTTCAATAAAGCAAAGACGCAAGACCTTTGTAAATGCCCCCAAGACCTGCTAAATTTGTGGAATAACTCGAACCATATATGAGCATATATATATATGTATACATAAATGTAGAAAATATCGTGATATATATACAATATATATACACACTGTGAGGCCCTTGCTTCCTGTCGAAACAACTATTATAATGTACATCAATACACCAAATAATATATTCAATTAATGTAAATTACGTTTTTATCCAATAACTCCCCATTCCTTTACTGTTTTTCTACATATTCCCACAGAGGCAAAAAATAAAATTACTTTTAAAAGAAGTGCAATACTTACTAGTTCTTGTTTTTTTAAGTAAAGACAGTACAGCAAATACATGTAGGCATTATAAAATAAAGCTCAAAAAAAAAAAAAAAAAAAAAAATAGCACGTACACAGGCAAACACGTGTGCATACGAAAATGTACATATTTATCATAACAACCCATTGTAAAAAATTCGTTCACAATTTCACTCTTCTCTACATTTATATATATTCCATAAGAGGTGAACGTATAAATATGTACTTGTGCGGGTAAAAAAAAAAAAAAAGTTGAAAAAGGAAAACCTTTTTATGCGATTGGACACATTCAAACGATTCATTCCCCAAGGGCGTGATAAATTTGTTCTTTTTGGTAAACACGCATTAAAAGGATAAACAAAATATATATACACATATATATACATACACATATGTAGAAAAGAATGTAAATTATGTTCAACCCTAAGTGGGAGAGGAAAAAAAAATGAACAAGTATGGGGAAAGTATGTGTGATCATGAAAAAAAAAGAAAGGTGTATGATGTTAAAATCGCTTTCACCGTTTTCCTCTTTTTTAACGTTGTAAAAGCCAGAAAATGGTACATGTTTATAAATATTTATCCAATTTATGTGCACACACATACAAACTTTCTATCCCTAATTTATTTTTCTTCATATTATGCTTATCTAGCTAAAAAACGTAAAATGCAAATTTTTTATTTCGTGCAACCTATAAAATTTTTTTTTTTTAATTTTCACCTGAACAGGTCATAATTTATTTCTTGGTATAATATTATTATTGGCTTGTTCTATGCTATCCATCGTACATTTTTCGTTGTATGCTTCTTCCTCTTTTGTTAAACCATTGTTCACAAAGCTCTGGAACGATGGAAGAGTATTACTACAGTTCTGTTGGATCTCTAAACTTGGAACCTTGTTAGCAATCTTACTTTGACTATTATTTTCCCCCTTCATTTTTGTATTTTGGTCATTCGATTTGTGAAACGAAAAATCGTCATTCGTATTGCTATTATTATTGCCATTGTAGTTGTTGTTGCTCATGTACAATTTGTTCCTCTTCTGTTTAATAACATCCCTATGTTGGTAACTCCCCATGGGTATATGATCATTACAGTGTGTTATAACATCAAAATAAGAAAAGCAGTTGTCATAAAAATATGTCGTCACAAATAGATCTTCATAAATTTCAACTTTCATATGATACCCTTCCAAATAGGCACATAATGGATGAAAAAATTTATTACACTTCTTAAACGTTTTGGCAGTTTTTTTATGAGTGTTAAAAATGTTATACGTACCACTACTGATCAGTGAATCTTCCCCTTGAACATTTTCTTGGCAATAACTACAACGTATGACAGCTCCTTTTTTATTGCATATGCAACAAATATTTTCAAACGTATTCAAATTGGTAATGTTCCACATATTCAAATTGTAAATATTTAAACAGAAAACTTTGGATATAAAAAATAAAACACAAAAAAGATGAACAAAATGATTTGACGTTGTTTTTTTCAAGGCACCTCCATCTTTCTTACATATGTAACAGCAAGATTCAAATCCTTTATACGCATCAAGCATATTATTTTTTGTGTTATCGTGTAGATCGTTAACATTGTTGTGCAAAATGTTGTTACTATTAGAACTTGAAGCTCCTCCGTTGCTACTTTTCTTTTTCTTTTTTGAATGGCTATTACTCTTATTGGTATCTTCACATTGATTTCTTGTTTTATTAATATTTTTGCTATAAACACATTTTTCACACAAAAATTCATCACTCCTTCCTTTCTGATAGATTCCGTAACAGTACTTATGCATGTGAATAGAGCATTCACCACATTTGTAAAAAATATTTATGTTACTCATCTCGTTATTGAAACAAACGCTACATGTGAAATCCTTGGGTTTTTCCTTCTCTTCATTTTTGCTATTTTTTTCATTCTTCCCATTTTTCTTTTGATTAAAACTAGATTCGCTTGTCTTTAGAATTTTCTCCAAGGTAGATGGAGCAGAAGCTGTAGACACACCTGCTGCTAACGGTGTAGCATCTTTCACTCTTTTGTCACAAATTTTGCTACACCCATCGGTGCCATACTCTTTTTTCCCCTCTAAATTAATCAACTGAGTTCTTCTTCCTTCTACTCCTTCTTCTATTTTTTTATCACTAGCTGGTTTATGTTTATCAATCTTATCATAGTCTCCGATATTACGGCCAGAGCAGCCCCGTTCATCACTCAATGTTGCTGATGGTGGTGATGCTGTTGATAGTAATAATGACCCATGATTATTGTCATATCTTGCATCTCCCCTTTCAATATCCTTTTTTTTGTTAGCCCCATCGTTTAAACTTAAAAAGGAGGCTTCTTCTTTTAGAAAACCTTGCTTTAAGTTATGAATTAAATAATTCCAATTATTTACACAAGCATATTTGTAAAAAACTAGATTTATATACAATGGCATATCAGAAATGTTATATGAATGATTTTCTTCAATAATATTACTCATTAGTTTCAATTTATTTTTTACTATTTCTTCATTTAGCTTGTTATACAGATCTTTCATTTTTTCATAATTATTATAAATGAGAGTATCAAAATTCCCATTTTCATTTTTGTCATAATTTGAAAAATAAGAATAATTTTTTTTTTCTTCATTGATTAACTGTTTCTTTGAACTGTTAAAGTTCCTGTTATTGTTAGTACTCTTGGCATATTTAGCTAAATCGTCATATTTTTGATCCTTCACCAATTGGAGAATATTATTTCCGTTTAGAATACATCTACCTTCGTTAGATGTGGTTAAATTGCTTCTACTCTTATCATCCTTTTCATCACTTTTTGTACATGCATTGGTTGAATAATCATTCCGTTCTGATGGTATTAATAGCAAATTTGACGAATCATTTTTGTAGACATTTGGATTGGGGGTTACTAACTCATTAGTAGCGTGATGTGAACCAAAAATGTTCAAATGATTAGTACTAACTTTGGAATCACTTTTGGATAATGCTAAGAATGATAAATTAGTTTTGTTCTCTTTTTCCTTAATTTTGACTCCATAATTGATGTAGCTGCTATTATTTTTACTTAAATCAATCTTCGTTTCTATATCTTCTACATTACGCCATTTGATTGTTTTAATAAAATTATTCTTGTTCTGGTTAAATGATAGAATATTTTCTATGTCTACAAAATTATTCTCTCTCTCTATATTATTTGCAATATTCTTACAACTTTTGTAAAAAAATTCCATTTGCATCTTCTTAACAATGCAATTTCTAAAGTTTACTAGTGCACTTTTATCCAAAAGGACGTTATTTAGGTATAGTTTTTTTTCCTCTTTATTTCTGAATATTGAGCCCTGTTGCATATTAGTTCCGCTACAAATACTTGTACTTTTCCATGCACTATTGCCACTTGAACCATCACATACGCTACCATCTATTAAGCCATCGTAACTATTACTCAACAGCTCATTATCTAGTAAAAACAATTTATAAATATCGTAGGAGCTGAAGCTATTGGTTGGGTGCACACACATTTCATTGGTTTGCTGTTTACCCTTCGATCCATTTTTAATATTACCCCCGAATGTATTGTACTTTTTTATAATTTCTTTTACAAATTCAGCTACATTATCATCATCATATGAGTTCTCTAGGTACGTCCTTATGACACAGTTGATGGTTTGTTCTGTACTAATGTTTGTTCCCAAATCAGAGTTGCTGTTATAATCACATGGTTCAGTGTTGGGACACGTCACATTTGAAAACATTTTTCCCGGGCTGCTATTACACGGGTTGGGGCTATTACACGGGTTGGTGTTATTACACGAATTGGCGCTAGTATCATGTGATATGCTTTTATTTTCTTTCTTATTTATATTTTTTTTGTTATCTCGTCTGTCTCGTCTGTCTCTTCTGTCTCTTCTGTCTCGTCTGTCTCTTCTGTCTCGTCTGTCTCGTCTGTCCCTCCGGTCGTTTCTTCTTGCTACCTTTTTATTGAAAACAGGTTCTTTCAGGTTTTGGTTTAAGAAGCTCCCATTCTCTATGTAATCACCTTCCATACTGTTAATTCGATTATAGATCTCTGGTAATCCAATACTTTCCTTAGACCACAAAAATGGGCTACAGCCTTGCTGCCAATCTCCAAATATCCCGGTATTTTTTTTTCCATTCATTGTGCTGAAATTATTAAACATGGCAATAAATGATCCCAAGGTAGTTTTATCATCCCTTTGATATACATTCATGTTGATATCTGTACATCCTCCGGCCGTGTAACAGTTTTCTTTAACTACAAATCCCCTAAAATTAAATAAGTTATTATTGCTGTTCCCAGAGTATAATTTCGTGAACATTTCTTTTAATTTATTTGTCATTTGGAAACTATATTTTACATTATCAATATTGTAATTGCGTTGATCATTGTTACTGTAACTGTTCCCTCTGTCTCCCTTGACATTACTACTATTATTATCCTTCTTTTCTCCACTATCAATGTCATAGAAATTGTTACAGACGTCATATATCTTCACTCCTCTTTTTGAATAAAAAAATTTGTGCCTCTTTAAGAACAGGTAGTCGTAGTATGTAAGCTCTATAACTTTAGCTAATTTCAGGTTCATATTTTTGGTTATATTAAATAAATTAAAATTTTTCAATATGTTTTTCAGCAGATTTTTATTTAGCATCATTTCATTTAATTTCAAATAATTCTGTTCCTCTGCATCTACGTTTCCTCCGTTGTGTAGATAATAGTTAACATTGTTAATTGTGCCATTTTTTATGTTAGTCCTAGTTCCATTGATCTTACTACTGCTTCCGATACAATTGTTCATTCCATTCATGGATTCTATGGAATCAATTGGCTTCAAAGAATCATTGGTTGGCCGTGTGTAGTCAATTGCGTTTATAGGTAAAGTTTTTCCATTAGAAACAGAAAAGGAATCGTTTTCCCCTTTTGCATCTACACCCAAGAATCCTCCAGTACTGATAGTCGAATGAGAAAGAGTACTACTATTATTACAAAAAAGAGACTTCATAATTTCAAATGCTCCATCCCTTGAACTACTCTGATGTAGTTTTTCATACAAATCTCTGAAAAAATAATCGATATTGTTAAATTCGTTTTTTTTCCTTAACAGTTTATTCTTTGCGTATTTCTTTCTATTATCACTATCAGATTCGTATATAAGTAGATAAATATTACTTCCATTGTCGAATACACAAAAAACTAGGTTGAAACTTTTATTTACATACGATTGGGATTCCTTGATTGATTCATTATTTCTCGCGTTACCATTTTTGTCGCCACTCATACTGCCATTTTTGTTCGATTCGTTCTGCTTCAAATGATCGAGCGTTTCTATCATCTGATGATCACTGTTACTTAGCTTTGTATTATCTCTTTCCATAGATAATTTCATCTTTTGCCTTTTTCTCGTACTTGATCTTTTGCCATGTGCATCTACTGACACCTTTTCATGCATATAATAATGTCTATCATTACCAACATGGCTAGAATATACGCTTACAGAGCTGGCATATGTATTTCCTTTAACTAGATCAGTATCATCATTTTCCAAATTTTCCTTTGCATTTCCAAAAGTGTTATGATTATTCGTTTCATTTTTTTTTAACTCATGCGCGCACGCTGAATCCATAATCATCATTGTGTTCTTCACCTGTATATTCATATTTTCCATAGCACTATCTTCTAGTTTTATTCTCTCACTAATTGGGCTACGCGAATCATGGGTATCACCTTCATATATTCCCCTCCACGATCTCGATACTGCCCCTACCTCTACTCCTGCTCCTCTCGTGGCAAGCACCCTTCCCAAACAATCCCTTCCATCCAGTTGTGATTCCTTTTCCGTTCTTGCACTGGTGGTAGCATGAGCAGCACTTGTTGAGGTTCTCCTTCTACTAACACACTTGTCCTCTTTCTCAAGTGTACTTTTCCTAGAATTAGTTACACTTTTATGGAACATAGAATGTGTTGAATAGCTTTTTAGCAGATTCACAAGCGCTATAATATTTCCTGAATTGGTAAATTCAGAATATTGATGAAACACATTTTTTATCTGATATATGAACTTTAAATTGTCAATGTCATTTACATATTTACTGCCATAAATCAGTAAAGGAAGTCGATAGAAGAGATAAGCATATTTATTTATGTCAACTTTTTTTTTTAAATCTATATTGTTGCTATTATTTTGTTTATTCCCCTTTTGAATATCAATATTCACATTTCTCAAAATAGTTATATCACTTAATTTTTTTTTTTTTTTTTTTTTTTTTTTTTTCTTCATATTTTGTATTTTTAATTGCTTCTTAAATCTACCACTAACCTTTTGATATATATTCACTCCGTTCTGTTGTCTCAAGTAGTATACTCCTTCGCACACGTTGTTCTTCAGAATTACGTTGGATTCTACACTGTTGATCACTCTCTCAATGTAGTTCGTGAAATTTCTCAGGGTTTGTGCATTAGATTCCTGTGCGATTTTCTCAGGAGTGGCTATTCCAGCATAATTTGAAATTTCCGTGGTTCCTTCTTCCTTCTCCTCTAACATCTCACCACCCTTTATGACACAATTATCTGTCTCCTTTGTTTCAGTCATTCCTTCATCTATATGATCGATCTCCCTGATAATTACTTCATCTGATCCTGTTTCTATTCCTTTATTCTTTGCTCCACCAGATGAAGAACTACTACTAAAAGCCAAATCTGCCACCCCCTCGATATTTTCTGAACACTCATTCTCCTCATGCAATAAATCTCTTAACGTGTCGTACTCATTGGCTCTATGTTGCGATGGAGAATTTTCATAATCTGTCACCATTTCGATATTGCTCAAGGGTTTTTCTTCGTCATTTCTTTTCTCCTTGTCCAAACTACAATTATCGTCATTATCCACAATTGTCTTCCCTTCACGAGATTTCAATGGTTTCATCTGAACTCCACGATCCTCTGCTCCCCCTTCATCCGCATCATGGCTTGTGCCATCCTTCTCCATCTCCTCCTCTCCCTGTATGCTTAATTTAATTCTTTTTTTTTTACTTCTCTCTTCTGTAAGAGCAAACTCACCATTTTTGTCCTCCCCTTCATAATGGTGACTATCATTACGTTCTGTTTTCTCACCTGAATCTATTATTCCTGAAACGCATTCAATTTTTCTTTTATTCATGTTATGGCTTTGTTTATCCATTCTGCACTCTGATTCAGCATGGGGCGATTTTCTTTCCTCTTGCACTGACTTTTCGTTTAGATCTTGATTCTCTTCTTCTTCCTTCCCACGGTCATAATCCTGTGTTTTTATCTCTACTACTGCCACTTCGGCTCCTGCCACTTCTGCTCCTGCCACTTCTGCTCCTGCAACTTCTACTCCTGCCACTTCTACTCCTGCAACTTCTGCTCCTGCCATTTCTACTCCTGCCACTTCTACACCATTCTGATTGGCATTATAATTTTTTTCGCTCTTTTCATCTTTACATTCTTTATTGGTGTCGTCTCCCAGATCGAACTTGTCGTTCTCTGGTGTACTGGCAAACCTATCTGCCAAGAAGACAGAGGAGAGAAACGAATTGTAGTAGTGATAAAAAATGCAACCCAAATTTCTGTGCTTTCTATTATTAATGGCATTTAATTTTAGATTCAATACTGTGGTTATATCATTTTCATTATTATGCATGTTACATAAAGCCAGCTTTACGTGTTTCAATTCTACATGGATACTTTCATTGTTTTGTATATTGGTTGTAAAAAGACCTAATCTGTTTTTTCGATTTGAATTTTTTGTGTAACACTCTGTATCAGTGGGTACTTCACACTGTTGTTCAAAATATTTTTTTTTTTTTTTCATTTTTTTCAGTTTTTTTTTTCTCCTTCTAGTATGATTAATAACATTATTATGTCTATTCTTTGTATTCTCTATATGGTCTCCCAGCTTTAAATTTGAAATGACTTCACCATGTGAAGAGGAAAATTCTTCTTGTGAATTACTGCTACTTAATGAGTTACTAATTATACATGATCTATTTGATACTACTGAATGTGATGATGAAAATGATTTGGTCTTGCCATTCAGATTGGAAATTAATGATGAAGCGATGGAAGAAGAAAAGGAAGAAGAGTAATCACTATCCCATTTGCCTACTGTTACATGCTTTGGTAACTGATCTTTATATTCATATGAGTCGCACGATGGGGAAGCGTATGAACTGGAAGATGAAGAGGACAGTGATTTAATTATCGATGAATATTCAGATTCAGATTCAGAGCATGCTTTGGATTGTGCTGACACAGATCTGTCGGATGATCTGATCGACCCAAACGAGGACTCCAAACAATCGGATGTTATGGATGAACGTAGGAGGGATGACAATGAGGAAAAGCTGTGTCCATCGTCGGCCCTTCTAGTCCTGTTCCCTCTTGCATGCAATTTTGGTATCACGTCTGGAGTCACCTTTGGAATCACTTCTAAACACATTTTGGACATTTTTTTCTCTGTCATCTTCTGCATGATTTCATGTTCTCGGTGCTCACTAATTTCCTCGCTCAACTTCAACTCAGATTTATCACTTGGATTTTTAAACTCCATGAGCTCTTGTTTTTCACGTATTTCTTTTGTCTCATCACCCTCGCTTGTACCTTGGCGTGGAAAACAAATCATTGGCAAATAATCCCTTGTAACAAAATTTCCAGAATTGTTATGTACAACCGAGTTCTTCCTTGTACTCATACTTCCAACTCTTAAATCTTCAAGCAAATTAATTTTTTCAACAGCATTACTAATGTTTCGTTCTCCTGTTTCGATATTCTGGCAGAAAAAATGTTTCATTGGATTTTCTTTTTGATAATTTATCAATAGCTTTTGATGACTATTTGATGTGACCACGGGGATAAACTTTTCTTCTTCGTGTGTGCCATTTTTATTTTTGTCAAAGGAGATGATATTCATTTTCCTATGATCTGTGCTCAAACATCTCTCCTGATTATTTGATAAACAGCCTACCTGATCAGAACCCATAGGATTAATAACATGGCTAGTATAGACACAGCTGTTTTGTGTACATGGAGCAGAACCATTAAAATGTGCACTTTTCTCATCTCTCCATTCACATTTGATATTCCCAATATTCGCTCTCACTTTGTTGAAATTTTTGATTTCATTCATTACTCCTCTGTTGTCAACATCTCTAAAGCCAATAAAATTTTTGTTATTTGATAGATGTTCATCTAATTTCATTTCCATATTGTTTTTCATTGACGATACAGCTGAGAATTCAATTAATTCCTTTTTAACATGTGAATTAATTTTTTCAAGAAATTCCATGTTTGATAATAATTTCATTGGGTTTACTTTTGATTCACTAATTTGTTTCTTGCCTTTTGAACTATCATTTACTTTTTTCCTCTCCTCCAATTCGGATTTATGTTCTGACTCAGATTTATGTTCTGACTCAGATTTATGCTCCAACTCAGATTTATGCTCCAACTCAGATTTATGCTCCAACTCAGATTTATGCTCCAACTCAGATTTATGCTCCAACTCAGATTCATGCTCTAGTTCAGATTCCACTTTTAAATCAAATTCCTCTTCTACGGAGTTCTTATTCATCACCATCATCCCTGCGTGCTCAACATTATCCATCAATTTTCTCCTTATATTTCGAATGTATGGAATTGAGAATTCTTGTGTATATATGACCATTTCTGTATCGAGCACATTCTCATCAGAATTTAATTGAAGAACATTTTTAATCATTGAATCTGAGGTTATGCATGTCTTTTCTGTAATGTGCGTTTCACGTTTAATCTTATGATTTCCATTTTCAATAGAAACAAAATCATCGGTGTTTTTACCTGTACAGGAGGTGTTATTATTCCCTTGATTGCTGCCTTGACAATTATCTTCCAATCGTCGTTTTCTTTTTTCTCTCTTCTTAACAATTTTGTTCAATTTGCATAACAAATTCGTGGAATTTGATTTGTTCCACATTTGCTTTCTAAGATGTGTTACTACATGACTCTTGTATCCATTCGTTTGCCTCATCATGATACGTTGTTTTTGCAAAAAAAAATCATAATAACAAGATATGTGGAAATATGAATGACATGATGGAAACATACATTTTGTTTTAATTCCAGATAATTTTTTACAGAAAATACAAATTTTGGTATGATTGTTTTCAACTGATTCTATAATTTTTTGTTTAATTTCTTTAAGTATCTTTAAATGAATAAAATCTCTTTTATATATTAATTGTTCAATTTCTTTAAAAAATGCATTCAATTCATTCTGTTTTGTTGCACTCAAATTTATTTCGTTTTTTGTGTGATTACTTATTATATGCATAACATCTGTAATGTAATAATTATCTTCTGTCACAATGGTACAATTATTTGTATCTATACAATACATGTTATTATTTAATTCATTTGGGCTTTGTATACTCAATAATTCGTCTATATATTGTTCATTTTCTTGATCTTCTTCATATTCTCCACCCCCTCCTACTCCTCCTCCATCTTCCATTTCTTGAGTATCATCTTTTGTATTCTCTCTCTCAGAACTCATATCACTATAGCTAGACTCACTGTTTCTTAATATATAACTACTAGCATCGCTATTCACATTATCATTGTGTCGGTTCTCATTATTTTCTTCAATCTCCTTTTTCCTGTTTTTGTTAAAATAAATGGGATAAAAACCTCCAAGGTGTCCAAGCCGATCTGTATACTTCCAATTATGTTTCATTTCCTCTATATTGATACAACTTAAATTTGTGAAGTTGTTCATTCTTCCGTTGTTTCTTCCATCTAGCTCATTACTGTCAACTAGTGGTTGACACGGGATGCTTCCATTGTCAATATATTCACTCCCAGCTCCTACACTGACAGGTGCACCATTCCCAGTTGTTGGACCGCTAGTGCATGCATAAGAATCATACAAAACATTGGTGTGCAAAATAAAATTGTAAAATATTAAATTTTTTATCTGTTTAATCGTCAAATTGTAATAGAATGGGTTCATCAAAAAGTTAAAGGAATGGTTATGTACAATGGTGTTGTAATTACTTAATAACTCATCTTTAATTTTCTGTATTATTACTTCATTTATCGATTTCAAATTTGCATACAAATTAGCAAAATAATCTTCGTTATAAAAGTTAACGAAAAAATATTCAAAATAAACATGCAGTAATGAATGGTCTTTTGTAATATCATTGTAGTATAAGCAGCATAAATGGAACCACAAATCTGATTCTCTCTTAATCATTAATACATTTGTGTTAGATTGATTGCAGATTCTGCATTTGATTTTTCGTGCTTCCCGTTTATGTAACCTTAGCTTGTGCTGAATAATATGCATATATTGGATTACGTGAGTGTAATGGTTGAGCTGGCATTTCTGCATCTGTTTCTGTGAACACGGATGACACCGATGTGTGCTCTGCGTGTATTGACTATGTTGACACATGGTTTCTACTTTTCTATAATTATGAAATGGCTTACCCAATTTATTCATCATTCGAAGTAATATCTTATTGTTTGTAACAAATTCTAACTCATTTTTCTTTATCTGTTTTTTTGATTTTTTATTATAAGGTCCTATACCATGACTAAGGTTTTGATTGTATCTACAATCAGAATGATAATCGCTAGCTCGATGAAGGATGGTATTGTTACCATTCTCATCATGTGCTTTTTTCTTTTTATTTTCTATTTTTCTTTTAATTCCTCCATTTATTTTTCTTCCCCATTTGGTTAAGGGGGTATCAACATTATTATTACTAAATTCAGGTTCACTCAGACATTTAAAAAAATGCCGTTTTTTCATAAAACAATTTTTTTTTCCTTTTTTCTTCTGCGTTTCTTTTATAACAGAATTGAGGGAATCTACATCATTACCATTCGAAATGTCACAACTTTTTTTTTTGTAAGAAAAATGATATTTCCTATAATTTTCACTTGCGTTGTTCTTCTTGTAAGAATGTGGAACACTGCCCTTTCTCACGTAGTGGTCAGCATCGACATCATCAGCAGCATTGGCATCATCAGCAGCATTGGCATCATCAGCAGCATTGGCATCATCAGCAGCATTGGCATCATCAGCAGCATTGGCATCATCAGCAGCATTGGCATCATCAGCAGCATTGGCATCATCAGCAGCATTGGCATCACCATCTGCATCGACATCGTCAGCCGAATCGACATCGTCATAATCCAAACAAAGGTCACATAAAAAATTACTCAAGTTGAAATTGTCACGAAATAATTTATAACAATGTATGTGAAAATACAGAGAACAATTTTTACACTTTTCTAAATACTCAGAATTGTTATTAAGAAAGCAAATGGTACATGTCTTTCTTTTTTTATAACTGAAGAAATAACGTGTCATTTTTTTATAATGATTTTTTATACATCCATGTTCTTTCGTTATATTTTTTTTTTTTTTCCTTTGTTCTCTTTTTAATTCTTTAATTAATTTTTCTTCATCTATTGGTTTTATTCTTCTTTCTCTGCCTTTGCATCTTATCATTTTTTTTATATTCTTCTTGTACACATTGTTACATTCCCTCTGTGAAAAAAGGTTAGTACAGCGGTAGCTATTATTATCAGTTTTTTTGTTCTTTAAAAAAAGTACATTAAAAAAATTCTCTGTATTTAGTCTCATCTTATCATCGTCCAAGTTATGATTCCTTTCATTATTATTAAATCCATCCCAGTTAAGACCGATGTCATCCCCATCAACATAATTAGATCTTTCTTTTTTCACTGTTCTATAAAATAAATTTTCATTTTTCTCTTCAATTCCAATTTCCCCTATGTACAAATTATTTCCTTGTAGATATTCATTTTTGTTGTAATATCTCAGAATATCTAGATAACTTTTATTCTTCGTCTTGTTCATCATCTTTGAATTTTATAAATATTTGAAAATGTATCAATCAGTGCAGATGCAACAACTGTCTTCATACCATTTCTCTTTCTCCAGTGAGATAGTCGTATATGTACATGTGTGAACGTGCATGTGGAAGACCGAAAGCATAATACAAAATGTAAGGGAAGATGTGTAGGAAGGGAGGAGGGGTGGGTGAAAAAAGCAAACCTTTTCTATTCGTCAGAATATCATAAGGTTTTTAATATTATATATTGTATGTATTACAAATTCGCTGAGAAGGTGGGATAAGGATTTTTTTTTTTTTTTTTTTTTTCTGTCCCTCAAGGTAATCAAGTTCCAGTGTCCCAACAACTGTTAAGACAGTTGTTGGGACACTGTTATATGTATAGGTCCCTTTTTATAATGAATCCAACAAGATTATATTCAGCACATCTGAATGGTCTTCTTCTCAGAAAAAATAAAAACGGATCTAAAGCAAAGTGATGTGTAGATATCACCCCCATAGGCTTATTATCTTATTATGTGCACAATAAACATAGTCTGAAAAAGAAAAGTGAGGTTTCTCAGTTCTCACAAGTTCTTGATCTTACAACACAGATACAAAAAGGAGAACAAAAAAATCAGTCAAAACAAAAAAAAATAAGAAAAAAAAAAAAAAATTAAGAATTATATTTTTCTCAATATAAGTTCATCTCTCTATCTTGTGCCTTC
Organism: Plasmodium gonderi; assembly: GCF_002157705.1. Taxonomy (NCBI): domain Eukaryota; phylum Apicomplexa; class Aconoidasida; order Haemosporida; family Plasmodiidae; genus Plasmodium; species Plasmodium gonderi. Next base: position 1,436,069 of record NW_021628933.1, read on the forward strand.
ATTCTTTAGAAGGAGGCCATAAAAAAAAAAAAAAAAAAAAAATTCGCGACACCCTTTTATTCTTTTTCTTTTTTTTTTTTTTTTTAAATAAAGTTAACAAAATCGCTTACAAATTTGTGCTCTTCAAACAAGGGGCATGCAAGTTCATATATATATATATATATATATATATATATATATCTGTGTATTTATGTACGTAAGTACGTATATATTTTTTTTTTTTCTCCTCTGTTTCTGCTAAAAAAACAAAGTGGTAGAAACAAAAATAGGAAGAAGATTATGCAAGTGAAAAATGAAATAAATTTGTTACCAGTTTTTTCCACTGCTTTTTTTTTTTTTTTTTTTTTTCATTTTTTCGCATTTCAAGCATAAATAAAATAGTCGCTTAGCTTCTATAATGCAAGAAAAGATATATTAAGAAAGAGGTTTTAAAAAAGGGTTCAGAAAAAAAAAAAAAGAAGGTTATATTAATGGAAAAAAAGGGTTATAAATGGGGGTAAAACGGGTCATAACGGGCAAAAAAATGTTATCAATGAGTAATGAAAAAAAAAGGTCTATAAATTGGCTAAAAAAACTTTATAAAAATGGCGAAATAAAGCTTATCAAAATTGCATGAAAAAATATTTAAAACGTATTCATAAGGTATTCCAAAAATGCTTGAATGCTAACTCGAAAAAACTTTCCAAAAAATGCGAAAAAAATATCAAAAAAGTATGCAAAAAAGGATGCAAGAAATTATGCAAAAAAATTATTCAAAAAATTATGCAAAAAAATTATTCAAAAAATTATGCAAAAAAATTATTCAAAAAATTATGCAAAAAAATTATTCAAAAAATTATGCAAAAAAGTATACAAAAAAAAAAAAAAAAAAAAAAAATATGCAAACAAATTTCCCAAAGTTATATTCAAAAAAAAAAGATTAAATCACACAAAGTGTAAGTGAAAATCCAGGAAGTCTCCATTATATATATATTTATGAATGTATACATATTTAGTGTATAATAATTTTTTTTTTTTTTTTATTTATTTATGCGCCCACCAACTCGTAATGGTATCTAAACACCCACACTACATTGCGTTATTTTTTCTTGTTATAAATATAATATATGCTCTTTTTAGCAATAAGTCTTTTGTTGATTCATTAAAGTCTCAAATCGGCACAAAAGGGAGAGTTCTATAACTTGAATTTTATACATATGATGGTCTGTTTATATATTTTTTTATTTTTATTAATATCTTTTTTTCTCAAGTCCTATACCTTTTTCTATAAGACTAATTCTGTGTCACAACTTTATACTCTTTATGTGTCATCTGTTTGAGGCACTCCCTAAACAATTATTTCCCATCCGAAAAAGAATCCATACTTGGGGTTAGGTTCATCCAGAAAAATACAACATCATGATTCACTTCCTACTTACCACCATTTTAGTTGTCATATTTTAAATTTTTTTCTTTTTACTTGTGCACTCAAAAAAAAAAAAAAAAAAAAAAAAAAAAATTGCACAGAAAGAAGCAGTGAGAGTCATAATAACTGAATAAACTTATCACAGAGAGATTATTTTCTTAAACAGAAAGGTTATTCACATTTGGGATTTGCTGAGTAAATAAAATTATATATCATTTCTCTGTAGACATAACTATTAAACTGCTCTTCATCTTTAGACATCATAAACATCTATAAGGCATGCACTCTCAATTGTCACCACACCATATCCCTCTCCCCCGAACACATTACCCAGTTTCCACATGTAAAATAAAAAGATGAAAAACAAGTGCACTAAAAACACTCCTCCTTCCACATACACTAAAAGGAGAAAAAAGATGTGGAAGACCAACCCCATTGTGCATACATATAAGATCACGTGCTTCCAGCCATAAGGCTAAAACTAAAAGGAATGAATGAAACAAAATGAAACGAAGCAAACTGATATTCCATTATCCTAACGAATGATAAAAACACATATGCCAATCTAATGAAAGGTTATATAAGCTCAGGTATGCTCTTGGACAGTATTTCCATCTTCTCTCTTTTGTGTGAATTAGTTAATGCTATATGCTTTTCATCTTTTTTTTCACCTTAGGGCACTAGGTGGGAGAAAAAATAAAATAAAATAAGCAGAATGTACTATACATGTATGAATTTCTACGAGCCAGTTTTTATATATTCGTCCTTCTGCCTCTACCTCCTGGTCGCATGTGTGTTAGTTTTCCAACGTTCAGTTGATAACATCGAATAGAACTGTGTTCACGTTGGTATCAACAAATTAATAGAACAACCTTATCGAAATGATAAAACAGTGAGGAGGAAAAGTAGGAGAGTTTTTTTTTTTTTTTTTTTTTTTATTTTTATTTTATTTCTACTTGCTTGAAATAAAATTAGGAGTTCATATTTAGCGATTTAAAAATATTATTACGGGATACAAAATTGGTACACAAAAAAAAAAAAAAAAAAAAAGAAAGAATTTTTATCGGATTGTTCAAACGAACAAAATTAACTACTATATGTAAGACTAGTGTGGTTGTATTAACTTCTAAATATAAAACTAATGTAGTTGTAGGAAAAATACGCTCGATAAAAATAAGGAAATATATAAAAATGTATGGAAAAAGAGGTAAAGAAAAAAGAAAAAATTTTCACATGAAGCGAGAGACACTTAAAAAAAGTTCCATCATTAGCACATTAGCTCATGGAATGGATTGTCGTGTTGAAGACAGGAAAAATATTGGAAGATATAAAAAAAAAAAAAAAAACGAATTATTGAAAAAAATTAAAGACTTCTTAAAATGTGAAAATTTAAAAGGACATAATTTTTGCGGTTTAACTTAGTGCGATCAAGAGAACTTAAAGGTACACACATGTACGTAAGGAAGTAAAAAATGATGCACCTATACATTTTTTTCTTTTTTTGATCCACATTTTGTTTATCTATCTTGTAACATTTGCTTTCCGTTTTTCCTAGAAAGTAAGTTTCATCATTTCGGAAAACTCGTAAAAATCGATCTACGAGTGGGGAAAAAAAAAGGGAAAATAAATAATAAGAATAATGATAACAATAATGATAGCAATAATGATAGCAATAATGATAGCAATAATGATAGCAATAATGATAGCAATAATGATAGCAATAATGATAGCAATAATGATAACAATAATGATAACAATAATGATAACAATAATGATAACAATAATGATAACAATAATGATAGCAATAATGATAGCAATAATGATAACAATAATGATAACAATAATAATAACAATAATGATAACAATAATGATAACAATAATGATAACAATAATAGTAATAATAAAAGGACTGAAATGAATGAAAGGAAAATATCATGTCTAAAAGTAGGTTCTTTTTTTATACGACAATTTGCCCCATTTGGTGGACGAGTGGACATGCTTCAAAAGTGTTAATATAAATTTTTTCTTAGTTTTTTTTTTTCGGTCTTAATTTATTTTGCTACCTTCCCGTCTTGATTTTTGTCAACTTCTTTGATCATTTTTTTAACTTGGTTCACGTCTTTTTCTGTTATGTTTCCTCTTTTGTTTCCATTGTAGAGAATCTGAATAAGGAAAAGAAAGGGGGGAAGTGTGTGTATGTTTGTGCGCGTGTGAGGATAATTTCTAGGTTGGTGACACCAAAATTTATAGTTTGATGTATATGTACACACACACACACACATGGGGAATGGGTATGCATGTATATATAGCCATTCATATTCATTCTTATGGTTTTTTGGGGGGAAAATATATATATATTACGTGTGCCAACTCAGCGGTAGTAATTTCTCCATCGTTGTCTACGTCAAAGACTCGAAAGGCACAGTAAAGTAACCTCTAAAATGGGAATGATAAAAATGAATCATACATGAGTGCATTTATTTCGGGGGGAGACGGGAGGCACACAAAAGGTAGATAGGGAGGTAAGAAAACAGATGGAAATATACAAATGCTCATGCAAATAAAAATCCTTTAACACGTAAATGTTGCATTGTCCCATTCACCTACTTCCTCCCCATGCATAGGAATAAACAAAGGGGGGGGGGGGGAGAGAGAGAGAGAGTAGGGATGTCCATGTACAAAAAGTCAGACCTTGGAAAGTTGCCGCCTATCAATTGCTGCAGCCAAGAATTCTGTGTAATCAATGTTTCCACTTCCATCACTGTCAATCTGGTCTAGAAGAAAATCAAAATTGTGAGGTAACTTTAAGCCACTACTTTCTAAGCCTTTTCTTAATTGGTGCTTCGTTATATTTCCTTTCCCCTCTTCATCAAGATGCAAAAATGCTGCCTTAAGTTGCTGCAAATCGCAATCATTGCTCTGTTGTGCTATAATTGTCATGGCTAGCTTCTGAAACTTTAGCAAAAGGGCATAGTTTTTGAAATTTTCTAACACATGTATGTCCATTTTAAAATTCATATTGAAAGTGTTTCGTTTTTTCTTGAACCAAGGGTGCTTTAATGCTTCACTTGCACTTATTCTTTTGTGGGGATCCATGGTCAGACATTGCTTGATGAGGTCCTTCGCTTCTTCCGTGACATGGTTCCACTCCTTTCCCTTGAAATTGAATTTCCCACTTTTAACCTGTAGGGTGTGTTCAGGTGATAGGTTAAAGTTGCTGTAGCACAATAAAAAAAAAAAAAAAAAAAAAAAACTGGCAGCGAAAGGCACCTTCATTTGAGCAATTCTGGGGGTGCGGGGGCATCGACATATAATGCATTATAAAAGCAGACAAATATGTGTATGTAAGCATGCACGTATGTAAGCATGTACGTATGTAAGCATGCACGTATGTAAGCATGTACGTATGTAAGCATGCACGTATGTAAGCATGCACGTATGAACATGTATATGTGCCCCACTCTCATTTTGCACATGCCTCCACTCATTTTGCATTTCCTTTTTTTGCATGCACACTACTCACCATGCTAAGTATTTCGTGATCGCTTTCTCCATAAAACGGAGGATATCCGCAGAGAAGAATATAAAACAAAACGCCAGCCGACCACAAGTCGCACTTGTAGTCATAGGACCCACTTAACACCTGAGGTGCAACATAGTACGGAGTCCCAGCTTTTGTTTTCATACCCGAATTAACATCACTGAAGTAGGAAGCTAAACCAAAATCTATCATTTTAATTAACGATTCTGGAGATTTGTCATAAAATAAAAAGTTTTCTGGTTTTATATCTCTGTGACAAATATTTCGAATGTGCAAATAATTAAGTACGGAAAATGTCTGTTTCATTATAAAGGAAGTGTACAATTCGGAGAAGGATCCTTTTTTTACAATTTTTTCAAAAAGTTCACCACCTGTGCATAACTCCATCACTAAATATATTTGCTTGTTGTCTTCAAATGTTTCTAACAACTTTACAACATTAGGATGATCTAAATTTTTCATTATATCTATTTCTTGTCTAAATCGGGGGATATTTTTTAACTTTTTCTTGGAAACAACCTTAACAGCTCTTTGTATTTTTAATAATTTGTCCGTGGCTTTGTATACACATCCATATGTACCTCGCCCTAGAGGCTCTTCTGATAAGTTATAAAAGTCTTCCAAATTCCCTGTGAAACTTAAAATAAATCCTTTCCTAGAAAACTTAAAATTATCACCATGGACAGTTTTTAACGGATTACAATTATCTTTACTTTTTTTTTTACTTTTATTTAATCCTTTTTCTCCTAATTTTGATCTCTTACATTTTAAATCCTTTTCTTCCCTCTGCACCTTCTTATTTGAGATTCTACTACCCTCACAGTATGTCGAATGGTTGTTGATCTTGAACGATTTGTTCGTTGACCCTTTTTTCTTTTTTAAAATTTCTGTAGATCTTTTCATTTTTTTTTTGATGGTAGCGTTGAAAGTGGGTTTACTTCTGCTTCTGTTATTTCTTCTACCTGTGCTACTGCTACTACTTCTACTTGTGCATAGGCTACTCATTTTTTTTATGCTTCGTATGGAACAAACTTACAAAAAGGCGATAACTATGAGAGAAGCCCAGAAAGCTTCACAGATGTGACCGCGGAACGTTGGGAAAATAAGGGGAAAAAAAAGAAAATGACAAAAAAATAGATATTAAAAAATTAGGAAGAAAAAGAAAATGGAAAAAAAAAATAGATGGTAAAAAATTAGGGAGAAAAAGAAAATGGCAAAAAAATAGATGGTAAAAAATTAGGGAGAAAAAGAAAATGGCAAAAAAATAGATGGTAAAAAATTAGGGAGAAAAAGAAAATGGCAAAAAAATAGATGGTAAAAAATTAGGAAGAAAAAGACAATAGCAAAAAAATAGATAGTAAAAAAATTAGACAAACGAAAGATAACGGAGCAAGAGGTTGCGGTTCATTTCAATTTCTTGCTTATACCACTAACTGAAAAAAATTAAAAGTTTCTACAAATTTTTTTTTAAAAACTTTGAGGAAAAGAAATATTATGAAAACGCTTTATTTACGTTCAACTATGCATACACAGTCCAATACATATGTTATTGTGATGAAAGGGAAAAACTATTCAAATAGAACGTCATCAGACAAATGCACAAATAAGCGTCGTGAACAATGCGCTTTCGAGAAAACGTGCAAAAGGAAACGGAGCTGAAATACACAAAAGAGGTCATACAAAATTACAGAAAGTATAATAATGCTACACAGTTAACACAATATTCATTTGTATAAAAAAAAATAAGAAAAAAATCATCGATTGTTAAAAATTTGGAAAAAAAAAAAAAAAAGCCTTGAATGAATTATATTTAATGTACCATTTGTTGTTGCATGCAAATAAAACTGGTTCATCGCATCCCATTAATTTTTTAACGACGTGTGAGCACAGAACAAAACAGGAAAGAACAAAATTTATAGCAAAAATAAAAATATATATATATATATATACATATAAATGAAAAAAAAAAAAAATTAAATATGTTAATGCGAGTAAATTTAATCTCAAATCAGTTGAAATAATTTATTTTCTTTTAAATCTTGTATTCTGACTTAAACACTGCAATGGAAAAGAATACTTCATATTTTAAACGTCAAAAGGGTCTTATTAGTTTTGCGAAAAAAGATAACTAGTCTTGGCATGAAAAGAAAAAAAAAAAAAAAAAAGGTGAGTAGTTTTTATATGACTGCTTTGTTATTAATAAAAAAAAAAAAAAAAAAAAAAAAAAAAATGTTTAGGTCTACAGCAGTTAGTAGTTGTTTGCTCTTTGGAAAAACAGCTCGAAACGAAAAAAAAAAATGGCTAGAAAAAAAGCTAGCTAATTGTTGGTGCATATATAAATGCATAAAAAAAAAAAAAAAAAAAAAGCAAATGCTTTGAGATATCTGGGGAATTTATTGTCTGTTCAGGCGTTTAACATGGGTGTATGATAATCCATTAAAATGGAAAAACGTTCTAATGTACACTGTATTTCATGGAAATGCGAATTGTAGACAACTTTAATATACGTATTAGGTATGTCCTACAGTTGGGAAAGCGGAATTGTATTTATTCATTCAATTATACATAAAAAATAATTTGTATTTTCTGTTCATAAACATGTGATTTACACATAAAGTGTCCCATTCCTTAACAATGTTAACACTAGAAAAAGTGGGATATGTATTATTCTGTCGTAAGCTATATGCTGCGTATATTTCCTTTTTTGCAGAAGTATATATGTAATTTATTTTTAAAAAATTTCCAAAAGTGTGGTTTCCTCTAGTATGCTGTTTACATTTTTGGGAAAAAGTAATAATTCTAGGAAAAACGATTTGATTCTCCCTATTTCTTCATCTTTATCTTCATCTCTCTCTCGCTTTTTTTTTTTCCCCTTAAAAAATGTACATGGGGGGGGGGGGGAGATAGTTAGTTATTCTCATGTTACGTTATAAATGCTTCGTAATTTTAAAAATTAGATCATTTGGATGATACATTTTTTTTTTTTTTTTCGAAACTTGCTTATGTATGTCTAATGTACATACTGAAGTGGATTAAAAACACTATATATCGCTATTTGAAATTGAAACACTTTCCCCCTAAACGTAAATGGAGATGATCATGTAATGGTAACTTCTGTGAACTCAAATGTGACTATACCTTGAAATGTATTGCTGTTTCTTCTTCTCTTCTTCATTGGGCATGTATATATGTACATTTTTACTTCAGTATGGATTTATAATATATATATTTCATGATATGCGTGTGTCCAACTTCTCCACTTTGCAACGAACACGAGACCAGCGCATGAACGTTTTATCATTTGTTCTTAATCACGTGTACAGTAAGGTTAATATTAATATTGTTCATAAAGGTGTACTTCATGAGGTAGCTTCCAAAAGCTGAGAGTTTTATATTTTTATTTTTTATTTTATTGTACATGTCATCGTTTTCTCTAATTAGTCCCCTTGTTAAAAGCTGAGATAAGGGAACAGTAGTGTTAATCCCAAGGAGAATAATAATGTTTGTACTTAATTAGCATAATGGAGAGGGGGGGGGGCATATAAACGTGCACACAAGTACAAATATACACAAGTACATATATACACAAGTACAAATATACACAAGTACATATATACATAAGCACATATATACATAGGTACACATATACATGTATATATATACAATCACGCATGTGTGAGTTTTCTTAAAATGTAGAAATATGCACACACGGGTATTCAGGTAAGCGCGTGTTACACTTGGTACGCTCGAAACTCACGAAGGGATTACATAATGCAGGATGTCATCCTGGGTAATAAGAAAATTTTCTCCTTCAGTAAAATGAAAGGGAATATTAATCCCATCAATTCTATTTTTGAAACTCAATAGAAAACTCGTTCTAATTTCATCTATATACTTGAGCGTATTTTCATTTTTTTCCTTCTCAACTAGTTCATCGATGGTGCTTCTGTATCCAAGTTTCTGTGGTATGATGTAGTTGAAGGCATGTGATAATTTCACCTTTTTTATTTCTCCTAAAAGGGTTGAAAAATAAAGCGTGCGTAACACGCCGGAAAACAGTATGGATGCTGTCTCTGTACATTCACCATATGTGCATTGTATAAGTGAGTCAAACATTTTCTATATTTTAGGATGCGAACCTTTTGTTCCTATTTCATTGTCCGCACTCACGGTAATATGAATCATCCTAGGAGTTTTTTTTTTTTTCCTAACTGCAAACAACACAAAATTTGATTTTACAACGTTGTTGGTTAGGTAAGCCTTTGACATTAAACTTAATCTTAGCAAGCAAAAAACAAGAATGAAAAAAGAAAAATACATTTTTTTTTTTTTTTTTTTTAAAACTTCCTCGTCTTATTAGGAATTGTATGCCTTTATGTGGGGGATACTTTTTTTTTTTTTTTTTCCCCCCTCGTCACTTTGGTTTATGTATGCATTTTTTTTACTTTTTTTTTACCCTCCACTTTTTTTTTTTTCATTTTTTCTTTTACACACCGTTTATGAATATATATTCTTTTTATTTTTTCTATCTTGGTATGGAAAAAGGAATGTGTGGAATGGAAAGGAGGTTTTTATCAAATAATAGATTCCCAACCTTTTGCAGAATTGTTACAAACACTTTTAAACAAAATAGCTTATGTACGTCACGCGAAGTGTTGGCAAAAGTAAAAAAAAAAAAAATAGAGTCAATATGTTAAGTTTTGAACTAAGTGAAAAACATTTTCCCACCTCACAAAAGTGTAGAAGGAAAAAAAAAGTAATGAGAATTTTATTTTTTTCCCCTTTTGCTAGCTCATTTTCTGTATAAATATTTAAAACTAATTTGTGATGGTTAAAAAATACAGAAGGAAGTTAACCCGGATGTTGGAAGTGTACCATTGATGTGTGCTTGACATATAAATGGGTACCGATTAAAGGACATAAAATATTAGGAGCAAAGTTTGAATTGCATTCTTTTTTTTTTTTTTTTTTTTTTTATCCTCTCTCTTTTCCTGCTATTTTTTATTTATTTTTTTTTTTTTTTCTTCCTTTTTTGCTGGATGAGATTTAGCTTACAACCTAGGCACATTTGCATATAAAAGGTTCCCTTGTGAAAAAAAAAAAAAAGGAAAAATAAAATAAATCTTAAAAGAAATTATTAATTTTCTGACAATGCACTTTTTATTATTTTTGTTAGAGACAAAACAGAGGCAACATTACAATAACTCATTTAAGCTAAAAGCACCTAAATGTAAAAACTAGTTTCTTAAAAGTTGAGTTATGTGTTATTTTGCGGAGATGGAAACCAGAAAGGATAGAACGATAGAGAGCGAGAGAATTGCCAAATCGTTAAAGAGGCCATTGTGAAGAAAAGAACACTTCTGGGAAGAAAATAATTCAACATGAAGAGAGTAATGAGGATTCAGGTATGAACAGATAAATATATGAGCATATATCTACAACATATATATATTTAGATAAATATATGTAGACATATATACATAACCCAATTGGACGACAGTGAATCGTTCATGAATTTGTAAATGCACCATTTAGAGATATACGTATGCTTGACGCGCTTCCATTATGCTGTAGATGTTAGTATACCGTTTGGTGAACAAATTTAACGCAATGATGGAGTTGTATATATGCAGGTTCTCATCAGAGGGTTTCTCATCTGCATGTTCATGAAATTCATACTTGCACCTTTCCATGATTCGTGCAATTCCCCACTCCTGCAGCTAATGAGAATGGTTCATTCGCTAGTTGTCAAGTCAACAGAAAGCAAGATGAAAAAAATAAGGGCATACATTAACAGTTACGAAGAGAAAACTAATGAAATAAAAAGTGAAAATAAGTATCTCGGTTTGTTAAGAAATATTTATCATACTATCCCTTCGAGACTCAATGAGAAGGATGTATGGAATGACTTTTTAAAAAACCTTAAGCAGGAAAGATGTTTTTCGAAGCTAAAAAAAATTGTTAATAAGAATTTCCTAACGTGTCATTCTTTTTTGTGCAGACAAATTGTGTTTTTCTATTATATAGGTAATATCTATTTTCCAATCCTTTCTGTAAACAAGTGTATATGGTTTTATTATGTGAAATAGAAAAAAATAATTTCTTCCATTTTATACAGATAACTCTAATGTGTTGAAATTTATCTGCTTATTTATGGGTGTATTTATGCCTCCAGTGCTAACCTCAAACGATAGATATAATTCCTTTCCATTTTGCAGGCCTGGATGAGGAAATGAACATTTTGTTAGATAAAATGAAGCAGGAGCTAGTCAAATGTGATGCAAAAAATTTCTATGATTGTGATGCACATATGAACGAAGACATAAGTGATGTTATTAAAATGCTATATTTATTGTATAACGTTCGCAAAACGAAAAAGAATTATAAAGACATGGTTTTATTATGGGATAAGTACATTTTTTATAGCAAAAAAGATCCTGTGAATAATTTAAAGTATTTGTTTTATTTCCATTTATTTTATGTACATTTGAAGCATTCTTTGTGTAAGATATATAAATGCATTGAATTGAAAAAGCATAGGATGGACTTGGAACATATTATGTTACTTATTCGGTATGTAAACATGTATTTGAAGCATTTATATTTTCACAATGTCATACACCATAGGGAAGACACATCCAATCAAAATAACCAAAGACATTTCCTCTATGAGGTTACAAATTACTTCGACAGTAGCAACACAACAGTTGGTATTAATCCGGATAGCCATTCTAAAAAACTCTCATATGATGAAAAAAATGATTCACAGAGGAAGATACAAAATGAAATTGACATTTTTTTGGGGAACCTTTTTCGAATAAACAAAAATGATAAGGACTACTTTATATTTAACAATTTTGACGATATCAAAATAAATGGAATGAGTGGAATTGTCTCTATGAATGATAGTATAAGCAGCTTGAACAATGTAGGAAGGGTAGGCAATAGTGGACTGATCAGTAGCAGTAGTAATAATAATAGCTCCTCTTCTATACATAAACAGAAATTATCTAACCCTTTTGAAAGTAGCGTAGGCATCAGGGTACAAGAAAAAAAGCATCTCGTTTTAGAGAAACGTCAAGGGGATGATGAATCCAATTTTGAAAGAAACGTTGATACAGTTAAAGGAATACACGGAATGGAAACAAAATCTGAAGAAGAAATATTAACAAGATGTAAGGGTCAAAGAGAGAGAAGTAATGAAATAAAACCAATACGGGCTGAGGTATCATTAGGAAATATGAATGTTGGTGAAGTTTTTGAAGGAATTTGTACTGTGCAGGAAGAATGTGGAGAAGGCAAAATCGACATGAAATTCGAGAAGAATGGAGAAATAGAAGTTAGTCATAATGAACTAAAATTGTATAGAGACATATACAGAACTTGCACTAACGAAGTAATGAAAAAGGTATTGCTAAATAAGGATAAAATAAGTCCATCCATTTTGTGGAATAATTTTATAAGCTGTTTGTTTAAAGATGAATTTACGTTCTTTCTAATGAACGAAATAAAAAACAAAATAGAGATCCTAAATGAAGAACAGTTTTTTACTTATCTTAGACAAGTAAAGTTATTGCAACTGCAAGACCATCCGTGTGTTATCAATATTCTTCATGTTTTTTTTAAAAATTATATAGAAATAGAGAAAAAGGGGATAAATAATTTTTATATTGCTGATAAAATGACATATTATACAGATATTTTTTGCCAAAGTTCTACGGTGCAAAAAAATATTCTGAATATGTACAGGTTAAATATGAACTTTTTTAATATAAAAATTTTAAAAAAAATTCTTGCAAAATTGTTTTATGTGTTAAAAAATAATAATTATTTAATTAACGGTTTCGATATACTTATAAAAAATATTATGATTAAAATTGGAGTAAAGGGTTCTTTCAGTGACGTTGTGATGGTTTTATACACACTTCGGCAGTATAATTTTTACAAAACTTGTATGAATGTTCAGACAAAAAATGAAAACCGTGGTGATGGAAATATTTGTACTAATATTGTATCTCTAAATAGAAATTACAACTTGGCACAAAATGAACTTTGTAACAATATTGTCTACGACCAGATACAAAAAAAAATGCTCTCTTTTTTTTTTTCTCTCAAAAGTAGAGAAAAATTGTACGGTGAAGAAATTACCTTAACAGACAGAATAAAAAATTTAGAAAATTTATTCCATTTGAGTGTAGATCATTTAACATTTATGAAAAACGATTACAACCGAATTTATGAATACATGTTCTACAGGACAATAATTGAAAAAAGGAAATTAGGAGGGAAACTTTATTACGATAAATATTTTGATCTGAATATCATTTTGATGATAAATAAACATCTAGTCAAATTGTTTTTCATTTTTGTCAATAAATTCTTCACAGCAGTAAGAAGCGCAGATAATCTCCTCCCCATTTTTGATTGTGTTAATAATTTATTTAGCGACATTAAGGGGAGTGGTGATGGTGGAGGTGGGTTGAACATATTAGCGGATCCCTCATGTGGTGACACATTTTCAAAAAAGCGTGAGGTTCTCCAGGTTGAATTACACAAGTACGCAGAGAAGTACCCATTTGAATTTACTACAGTGAAAGGATTTGGAGATCTGCTTCTCCTCACACTTCTAGACAACTTGATTTACTTTGAAATAAAAAGTTTTCATTTTATAAATTTGTTTTTCAAATTGTTTGAGGAGAATTTATGGCCCTTGTGTTCATACCATTATATATTTTTTTATCGAATTTTTGACAATTTCACATACAGTCAAATAAATGGCAGGGACAAAAGGAGTGGTATAAAAGAGGGAAAGAGAGGAATGTATGATGGGTGTCAGTTCTCAGAAAAAAGTTTTGAAAAGGATAAAAAAAAAATTCTAAAAATTTGTATTGAAAATATAAAATCGGTCATCAGAGAAAACATAATAAGATTAAAAAAAAGCAAGATGAACGAAGAAAGCAAAAAAAAAATAAATCTTACTTTGAATGAAAGTAATTACGATGAGGAGAATAAATTTACCGTTACAAACAGCAGACATTACTACATAAATGGAAAAGTTGAGAATTATCTCCATAGTCATTATTTAGTATGTGAGATACACAACCTGGATTGCTTGATAAACCTCATTTTTTGCTACTTTCAAAAGGAACATATAATTGACATATTTAAAAACTCCATCTTACCATCCATAAACGATTACCTCAAATGGAATGGAAAAGATGCAATTATAAAGTACTTATCAGTTGTAGAATCCACAGTTGAGGCCGTCTTGAATGTTGACTCAAATAGTGAAAGCAATTCTCGTTATACTAACAGCATAAATTGTAACGATTTTGAAAAAATCAGGGATTTACTTATACCAAATGAAGAGGAAGATAAAATAATTGAAAAGGAAATTAGAGAGACTATCAGAAAATACGAATTTTTTTATATCAACATGATGATCAGCAAGGATGGGTATGGTCAATCGGATGACAGCTGGTGTAATAATTTTGAGAACTACAAATGTTACATAGATTTCATGTGTAAAAAGAGGGGAAACTACAGTGCATTGGATATTTTGAGAATGGTTAAAGGGGGTTATAAACACTATAAGTATGACAAAATAGAATGCATAATTAGAAATATTAAGAGAGAGTTATGCAAGATTAAAAATTACCACTTGGGTTTTGAATTTTATGTGAGCTATCTCTTCCTGCTGATTCTTTTTGATAAAAAAATTGCCACAGAAGACGCTGCACATATTTTCAAACAAATTAATGAACATTTAGGGAATCACGAAATTGTCAACCCATTTTGGTGTCTTCTGTTAATTCAAATTATGTATATAATTAAAATACAGGCATTATTTTCATTTGATTTAATTAGTTTCCATTGTAAAAATGTCACTGTTCTTTACAATAATTGGATTATCGATATGAGGAGAGAAATATGCAAGGGGGAAGTCAAGCCATCACTTCATGGCAGTAGCAATAAGAGTCATGACAGTAGCAATAAGAGTCATGACAGTAGCAATAAGAGCCATGGCAGTAGCAATAAGAGTCATGACAGTAGCAATAAGAGTCATGACAGTAGCAATAAGAGTCATGGCAATAATGACGACACATTTAAAGATAACATCATTAAGTACCTACAGAATAAACGAATCCCTTTTATAAGAAATGTTGAATTGTTAGAGAGCCCCTTTATATTCAGCATCTATATTCCCTCAATGAATCTTTTTGTACTAGATGCAAATTCGTGTCTCTTTTGCGACATCTTTGTTCAGTTTTTGCAAGACAACCTTTTTGATTACATGAATTCAAAAATCATTCAATTCAATGAGAATGGATACAATTCGTTGGTTCAAAGTTCCTCATAGGGATATGAATGCATATTCTGTTCATATGTGAATATCGTTCATTTCACGAGGAAGCGGGTCTTGTGATTTTAACACAAAAGTGAGAAGCCAGACGTCTCAGTTGAAATGTGAGATGTCAGATGTCTCGGTTAAAATGTGAGAAGCCAGGTGTCTCGGTTGAAAAGTGAGGATTATATAACAAATTACTGAAAAAAAGAAGAAACCGAAGACGCGAAGTATACCAAAAAAAAAAAAAAAAAAAAATAATATTCAAAGAAGACATTTGCCAGAAAAGATAATTGCAATAGTGCGAGTATTCATATGGATGTATTTGCTGATGGATATATGAGAACACATGATGATATCCCCTCCTCCCTGCACACACACACGTGTATATGTAAGCCACACGGTTTAATGGATCAATATTTGTATGTTAGTGGGAGAGACTTACAAAATGAAATGGAAGATGACCAAAGGGGGAGTTCACTTACCACCCCCCCCTTTTCCTCGTGTTACCAAATATGTCTAATCCATCAAAATTTTATCTGAACTGCTGCAGTTGCTGTATTTTTTCCTGCCATGCTAGCTGCGACTTTTCATACAAATCAATATATTCATCGTAATTCATATTAGTCAAATCCACTGGAAATATATGAAGTGCTGGGTTATATATATTGACCAAGTTATACTGAGATTCTTCATACATTTTTTTGAAAGTGTTGTAATTTATGTTTAAAGTGCTATTTGGTGGAAACAATTTTACCATATCAATTTTTTCCTTCCCTCCGGAGGTACCCGAGTCCAGGTTTTCCTGCGCTCGTTGCCTCCGTTGTGTCGATTGTGATGGTTGTGTCATTTGTGTCGTCTGTTTCGGTTGCGTCTGGTGTGTGGCCTGTCCTACTTGATTTGTCTGCTGTGTCTTCAGTTCTCTGATCAAATTGGGGATAATTGCATGGAAAGAGAAAATGAAGAAGCATATCGAAGTGTAAAGTTGGAGAAATGATAAAAATACAACCGGGATGCACAAAAAAAGGGGGTTCTCACAACTTGTGGGTTAAAAAAAGAAGGAAAGAAAATGGGAAAAAAATTGGGAAAGAAAATGAGAAAGACGGAGAACATGGGGACGGGTTGATGGTCAGTAATCTTCGGCACAAGTCTATATGAATACATTTTGGAGACACAATATGAATCATTTAATATTACCCAAAATTGGACATCTTCGCATATTTGGCTTCGAAAATTTCACATAATTTAAGTCCTATCATGTGTTCAATTTCCTGAAAATGTGAATAGGGAACAATGAACACAAGGGGTTTATGTTAGCTGATTATGATCATGTATATGTTCAATTTGTTACCTCATATGTGTGAATTTTTTTTTTTTTTTTTTTTTTTTTTTATTTATACATCAATTGATGTGTGTGCATATTTTAGGTTACTTGTCCATCTCGCCCAACTTTGATTGACTTATTTTCATTCAAACTATTCTTCAAGTGAGATACTTCTTGAAATGGTACATCAACGCTGTAATATGAAAATGCATGTGTTAAAGAAAGAGGGTGATATGATGCTCAGAGTGTTTTTTTTTTTTTTTTAAACTCATGTATAACATTTTCTGTTTATAAGTACAAATGCGCGATCGGGTGCAGAGGTAGTTTAAATTTGGATGTTGTTATTACGCTCGACTTACACTCTAACCCACTGAATATCGAAGTTCCTTCCTCGAAATATTTTATCGTCATAGTAAAAGTACACATTGCTGTTTTTAGATTCTCCAGGCCTATTTGGTGGAAAAAGGAGGGGCATTCACTATGCGCACGTGGACATACTATGCATTCACTATGCTCACGTGGTCACCCTATATATATACACACACACACGCACACACAAACATATGTTTAAATGAGACAATTTTCCATTTTTTCCCCACATGTGCTGAAACATTACATTGACTTCATTATAGCGTATCCACAAAATTTGGAACTTCCATTAACGGAGAAGACCAAGACGACGTAATCATTTTCCTGTTTTAGAATTGGGGAAAGAGAAAAAGAAAAATATACACACATATATGCATACATATGCATCCATATACATATACACATACACACATTGGCAGTGTTTGTGGGAAATCAGAGAGGCGTGTAAACTCGAAAAGGAAGTTAGAAGTTTGTTCTATGATGCCGTTTCACTATTCTCACTTGACGCATATTGGTGAACGCAACCTTATCGGAAACACACTTGTTCTTCCTCTCCTCTCGTTAGACATGTTATATATGTTTTTATTCATTTGCTTGTTTGTTTATTTATTCCTCCATTCAGGTATATTTTTTTTTTTGTGCATCTTTTTAGTCACTAATATATTTGTCACCTCTCACATTGTTTGCCCCATGAAGAACTTACCACAAACGCCGAGACAAATTTGTTTTCATTCTTTGGAGTTGTTGCCCATATGTTAAAATTTAACGAAATTGATATGTTCTTGTCTGATGAACTTTTGATTAAAAAAAACTTGACCCTCGAACTAGTATCTGCGGAATGCAAGGTTCAAACAAACAAACAAACAAACAAAAAAAAAAAAAAAAAATAAAATAAAATAAAATAAATTTTGGGTTAAATGGACAAGAGAAAAAAAACTAAAACAAACGTTAGCTAAAACCTGTGCTGAATTAGATTGCATCTAAAATTAAACCTATAGATGCATATCAAACTCGCACAAAGTTTTAGGCTCTCTCTTGTATTAAATATGTAAACTCTGGAAATGTACAATTATAGTTCAAATATTTACAGGTACACAAATTTGATGTATATATTTGTGCTATGTATATCGATTTATGTATGTGCATATTGCGTTCTCTCAAATCGTTATCTCTGTCTGTGCTCCTTTCTTGATCTCTCCTCTCTCTATCTCTATCCCAATTTCTGTTTCATTTCAGTCTATATCTCTATCCCAGTCTTTGTTTCATTCCAATCTCTCTCCTTTCTTTTTTTTATTTTTTTTGAGTGGGGAAATCCCTTTAATGCATAGTTTTACATAAGTTGTTGATTCCCTGGAATGGCGAAGGAGGGGGTGGAGGTACAACGGAAAAACAATTTCTATTATTCATTATATAAAAGGGTAAGAAGCTGAATGAGAGGGGTCGTATGGAGGAAATGGTGTGCTATTCATTGCTACAGAATGTACATAATTTAGAGTTTTCTTTTTTTGTCCCTTTTTTTTTATTTTCCTGGGCGAGAAAAAAAGGATTTATTTTTGTGCTTAACAAAAAACGGATTTGCAAAAGTTAAACCAAATTTTTATATGAAAAAAAAAAAAAAAAAAAAAAGTTACGTCACTTAGAAAATAAAAAAATTTTGGGATATTATTGATAAGCGTTGCACGCAGTTGTTTTAAAAAAGAAAGAAGTTTTCATTTTGAAAGATTTTTTCCCCACTTTTTTACCACCATTTTGATGTATATATATATATATATATATACAATTATATATATTTTTTCACTTTTTAACAACCACTTTGATATATATTTTTAGCACTATGTCCAGTGTTAGACGATGAGAAAAAGGGTTTAGAGCTGCATACTGACCATTCACCGCGAGATTTCTCAAAATATTTGCACAAATGTAAAACTTAAACAGTTGGGAGGGGGTAGAAATAAATAAATAACAAAAAAAAAATAAAAAAAAAAAAATAGAGAATACTGATATTTTTGCAAGGCTGGGAGGTATTCTGTGCATTTTTTTAATACACTCTTCATATTACAACAAAGGGATCAGTGCATGCATGGTTTGAGGACAGAAGAGGCAATACCATTCATCACATGCTTTTTCAGGACTTATCTAGAAGTCATCTCAAAATTATGTGAAGGAATGATGTATATGAATTAAATCAAAATGGTCAATTGTGGAATTTTTACATGCACAGGTTTAACACATAGGAAAGAGGAAGGCACTGCATATATAGATATATTTGTGTATGTATATATGTGTGTGTGTTTGTGGTTGTTTGTAGTGGGAGAAAAAATAAAGCAGGTGTAAAGGAATACAAAATGGGTATAAGCTCATTATCACACTGAGAGATATTTTGTCAACAAAACCTTTTTGTAATTCTCAAAAATTTGTAGCAGTTTTTCTCCATCAACATATATTACCCAATTGGTGAAATAGCATGGATATAGAAACATTTTTTTTTTTTTTTTTCCTGCGTTTCATAATTTTTTTTTTATTTTTTATTGTTTTTATTTTATTTGGTTCGTCTCAACTGTGTTGTTCACAATTGGATAAGAAGATATTATTTTTGGTTTTTACTCATAGCAAAATTGGAAATGCAAATATTTGAATGTATTAAGAGAGGATTACAGGTAAGAGGAAAATAAAGGAGAAATGATATGTAGGTATGATGAGAGGCATTATTGGTGGAAGAAGTGAGAGGGGCGATATTAGAGGAAGAGGTGAAAGAGACAAATATAGGAAAAAGAGGCTCCCATGCAGGGGAACTAATCAATGGGATGAAGAAATGAATGCACAACAAAAGATAGCTAGCAAACGAAACCAAATGAGAATGAACAATACTGATCAATGTATTAAGCCTAAATATGTCCAAATAGGAGATAGAGTCGTGAAAGTTAACTTTAGCAGTGATAAAAAACGAAGAAAAGAATTCGAGAAAAAAAAGAAAATGAACATACTGATTTATCAAAAAAAAAAGAAAAGAAAAGAATTTGAGAAAAAAAAAAAAATAGTCAACGATTTGAATAAAATTATACAAGCAGAACGAGATAAAGGGAACTTGTACTTTTTACCCAAGAAATTTAAACGGAAAAAAAAATCAAAACAAAAAAGATTTATACTTCTCGAGAAGAAAATAAGACATGGTATATACAACGATATTCTGAAAGAAATTCAAAATGGTAATATGGAAATGGAGAAAAGGACACTTGTGGACAAGACGAAATCTTTGGAAAATTATGAAAAAGATACTTGCATTGAATTTATTACGTGCAAAAAAAAGTGGATGGTTAAAAGTAAAACTAGTGCCTATTACCTTAATAAGAGAGTAAATTTGCGAATCGAGTGGGGAATCGAACATGGAAAAACAAAACGACACACAGCTGATAAACATCATTTCGAAGGAATGCCAATTCGTGTAACAAATGATGAATCGTTTACGCTGGAAGTAGCAAGTTTAAAAAAAATTATTTTCATGAGGTCGGGGAAGTCCCCAATGGGGCAAGGATTAATAGGGGGAAAAAAGAGGCAGCAGAAGAAGCTGCTAAACAGTCAACACACCAGTGAGCTTACAAAACAAAATGCTGAAAAATCGAAGGAACTCCTCAAGACGTTAGTCCCACAGAATGATGGAATGGGAAGGGCACGTAGTAGGACACGATACTGTAGTGTAAATGGTTTGAATCTGGAGATGAAAGTTGAAGTAGACAAGGAAAAAACAAGCACAGTAGACGTAAAAAAGGACAACCACATTATAAACATTGCAGACGAAGAGAAAAACAGTGCAATGTTGAACAAACGCGTGCTGGATAACCACACGGGGTATGCTCCTAGTGCTAAACAAATAAAAGAGTGTATCCTGAAAAACGAGAAAATTATAAATTATATACATGTTAGCAGAGTGCAAAAAAAAATTTACATTAACGAATATGTTGATCATAAAATAACAGCCGAATTAAACGAATTGGTTAAAGAATTCTTACATAAAATTTCGAAATCGCATGAGAAGTTGTACTTAATGAAAAAAAAAAAGAGATATATCTTGGGACTGAAAGAGAGCTACAAACATATATGTAACAACGAACCAAAGTTAGTTATTCTTGCGCCTAACATTGAACCAATGACGAACAATGCATTTGATGATCAGGTGAATAAAATCATCTGCAAATGCAAAGAGAAGAACGTGCCTTTAGTTTTTGCCTTAAGTAAGAATTTACTTGGAAAGTGCATAAACAAATCTAGACAGTCAATTATAAGCGTTGTTGATAACGATTCGTACATAAAAGAATGCAATGCAATTGTGAATTTAGCCAAGTCGCTCAAATTACTTCAATAATTCGATATATAGCTGCCCTCCCTTTTTCTGTGTGCATTTACAAGCAATTTTCGTCATATTTTTTTTTGTATTTTTTTCAAAATTGCCCAAAAATTTATGACCCGATCAGGCAAAATTGTAAACAATTGTGCATGTCAAATTTTGCCTGTCCCTTGTGTGTGTAACACACGAACATAAAAAAAAAAAAAAAAAAAAAAAAAAAACACACAAATGCATTTTTAAGATCTTGGGTTTATTATAAAAATCCTTAATGATAAAAAACATATCATTCGAATTATCCGAATCGTAGTTTAGAGCCCTGTTATTGTTCAAGGGGAGGTGGGGGGAGTGTTTTGTTATACCTTATATCACTTTTTTTTTTTTTTTTTTTTTTTTTTAATTTTTTATTTCATTTTGGGATAACTTATGATGGAACAAGAGAATTGGTCGCGATAAAAATTGGTTGTTGCTTATGATAATACATAATATGAACGGCAATGCGAAAATGCAAAAGGAAAAAAAAAAAAAAAAAAAAACTTTTGTACGGGAGTAATAATGATAAGGAGTGTGTATAACTATCCGCGTATCACAATGTAGTGCTACTTTTATTCTTAATGCATCATGAACCAATTCTTGTTGATTTACAGGAAAGGATTTTTCTCTCTTAATTACTTCATAATGAGGGGACGACGACTCTTTACATATTTCATTTGTTTTTTCTTTTTTTTCTCCTATTTTAAAAGAATGATATGATAGAGATATTTTTTCAAGTTGTCCATTTTAATAGCAACGTTTTTGCATCATGCATGTGTGCGTATGTATGGATACACACAACAGACACATGCACAATATCCATTTAAAATAAAAAAAGGCTCCAACTGTATATATATGTAATTATATGTAACTATATGTAACTATATGTAACTATATGTAACTATATGTAACTATATGTATGAATAAAAAAATGGTGAAACGAAAGAGGAGAAAAAAAAAAAAAAAGGAGAATAAAATAAAGAACAATATTTACAACACACTGGCAACATCTATATATACTGTGCATGTGGTATATGTAAAAAAAAAAAATAAGGTACTGCGTGGTAATATGTATATACTGTGCACACGAAGGGGGTAAAAAAAAAAAAAAAAAAAGAAATAAAAAAAGATATTTGTCCCACTTGCAATTATATACAACGTGTGAGGAAATAATATATATATATGTAAAAATATACGTACTGAACACGCGTTTCGCAAAGCAAGCTTGTAAACGTGGTGGTGAATATTTAACCAAAAAGTGAAAATCCTAAGTCGTCTTCTTCCTCTTCCTCTTCTTCTTTCTTCTCTTCCTTCTTCTCCTCTGCCTTCGCATCGGTAGTAGCACCTGCTGGAATTGCGGCTGCTGCTGCAGCACCACCTCCAATGTTCTGCAATTTTTCCAATCCTCCCGAAATTAATTCATGGCAAGATTTACCACTTAGAGATTTCATCAAGTGTGCTAAAACATCATCTTCTACACCTGCATTCACAGCACCTAGTACTTTTTTCACTTCCTTTTCAGTTGGATTTTCATTGCCTCCCAAGACACACATAAGGTACGCTGCAACGTATTTCATAGCCATTTTAAGAAACCAAGCTGCACGCAAAGGGAAAAAAATGGAAAAGGGAAATATGGGAAAAAAACAAAAAAAAGGATATAAAACGGGGAAAGCAAATAAAACAGATAAAACTTCTTTTTGAACATGGATATATAGACATTGGGCAGAGACTCCATCATCTACCAACGTCACGTCCATTCATCCATGTGATAGGAACAACGGCAAATGCAAATATCCACTTTGTATCTCCAAAATATACACATAATTGCGTATACGTATAGTCTGAAAATATTCAGTGGTGAGTCAAGTATCACTCCTGGGTTTATATATATACATGTAAAACATATGAATGATAATCTCTTCTATTGACACTCTCATAAATTAAATATGCGTGTTTACTCGTAAAAAGGGATAACTTATTTGCTGTACAGGTTTTTTATTTTATTTTATTTTATTTTATTTTTTTTTCTACTTAGATGATAAGAAATGTTTTCAAATATCGTATAAACGCATAATATGTGAACTCACAAATCATTCATAAATATGTATATTCGTGTGAATTTATATATGCAAGACTCTTTGTATATTAAATATTGGGCGTTTTTTTTCCTCAACCTACTTTTTATCAGTTTTATATATATATATATATATATATATATTAATCTTTTTTCCAAATGGAACGATGAGAACTGTGGTGAAATTAAAAGGACCACAAAATATTCTTTTTCTTTGCGTTTATTTTACAGTTCGTTTGGGGTGAAAGAATAGAATGGCTTTCTTTGGAGAGCCTTTGCAAATTAAAAAAAAATATATTTTACAAAATTTTTTTTAAAAAAACTGTGTAATTTTATCTTTATGCAAAATGAAGAAATCGTTAATTTGGGTTTCTATTTTGGAATTTAAAAAAAAAAAAAAAAAAAAAAAAAAAAAAAGTCGTATTGCATACTACAGAAGCAAGAGAAGAAGAATAAAAAAATGGTTTATCTAAAATTGAGGAAAAGGCATTTCTTTCCCAGAGGGTGGGGGGGGGGCACAGCATACAATATATACAACATTATTATATATGGTAATAAGGCAGCATAAAATATATATTTTTATATATTATATGAAATATAAGCAGGCGAGTATTTTTTATGGAAAGGTATAATTTCTTTACCCATGGGTATCGTATATACGCTGAAATGAAAGGTGGGGGATGGTTGGGAAAAGGTGCTTTTCTTTTTCTTTCTTGCAAAATGTGCAAATAAAATTGGATTAAAAATAAAAAAAAAAAAAAAAAAAAAAAAAAAAGAGATAAAATTCGGGTCACAATAGAAGAAAATTAATTTCCTGTAACTTGGAGAAACTTATTAAAAAAATTTGTGCACATAATTTTTCGTCAACGTATAGAGTTAAGATTATCCACAAAAAGGGGGTGAATATGGAAAGAAAAAAAGAAAAAAAAAAAAAAAAAAAGAAATAAGATAGTGAAAAACAAAATAGGGTAATGGAAAAACAAAGTAAAACAATACATGTGTTTTTTTTTTTTTTTTTTTTTTTTATTAGTGTTAGTACGTACAGGTTGCAAGGTTCTAAGTGCATTTTCCTGAAAGCAAGGTTACATAAATGCATATATGATATGTATGTAGCTTCGAAATGAGGGAGCATCTGAAAAATTTGTTACGGTACTAACATCATCGCACAGTAGGGGGTTGGCACTACATAATTCAAATCCGTAAATGTAATGCAAAAGAATAATTGCAATTATGCCACAATACAGATGTATGCACTTCATGTGTAATAAGATTATATTTATTTTATATCATATTAACGGCAAGGTAAAAAAAAAAAAAAAAAAGTGTAACATTTTCAAGAAAAATAAGATCATTAAAAAATTATAAACTCTTCGCGTTTATTTCTCACGTAAAAGGGTATCATATTGGTTATAATATTCTGTGTTTTTGCATAACCCACAAATGAGCAAAAAAAAATAGGGAAAAAAAGCGAATTATCGAATTATTAGCATATGCCAATTTTGTACCTAATGTAAAATATATAATGGAATGGATAGAGCGGAGGAAACTACTGCAGCACTATATGTACATAATGCTTCTCATTTCACATTTCCCACAAATTGAGTGAGTCGACCATTTCACCCCCTCCTCCACCCCCAATCTTCATTGTTCAGAATCGGTAAAAAAAACCTTCTTAAACACATAAATACATACAAAATTCGCCGGACAAGTTCTTCACAACAATTTTTTTTTTTTTTTTTTTTTCGAAGCAAAGAAAATAGAATGATGCGCTACATTTTTTACGAACCTCAAAAAAAAGGGTTGGAATTGAATTTTATAACTAGGGTGTGCACATGGGGTAAATGTTGGGAATATTTAAGACATTTAAAAAAAACAAAATAAAATAACACCAATTAAAAAGTATGCAGCAAATTGAACTCCTTTTCTCGGGGCTGGGAATTCACACAAACACACGCTTAAATTCACGTAAAAATCCTTGTGTTCTATATTTGGTGAACAGGGTGGTGGTAGATACATCTACAATTTTCGAGGCGCGTGTGTTACCCATTCCTGCTGTTTTCCACGTATTCTTCCGTGAGCAAATATACATATGGATGAATAAAAAGTTACGTTGTGCGTTTGACCTGCGTACACAAATGGGTACACACACACACAGACATATATATATATATGTACGCATTTATGCATGTACGTAAGCACATTTGGCTAGTTGGTGCGGCATTCAAGTGGAAAGGAGGGGAAGATGTGACTATTTGAGAAACGCGTTCCATAATGTGCACCCCGAATCTGCTGCTACTATCCACTTGTGCTTCAGTTCGTGGGGACCAAAAACACCCTATTTTCATCGTTGACAAGTTGAATCGGCTTCACATCAGAGAACTGCTTGGAGCTGTGGTGGATACCCAAGACAGACCTACCAGACTGATCTGGATTTTGTTTAAAAGATTCATCCCATTCTACAGCTTTACTAGATGAGCAAGCGATAGATGATCCCTCTGGTACAGACTCTTGTGCGCACTGTTCTGGGAAGCATTCAGAAAATATACATCTGTACAAATAAGCTTCCTTAGTTTTAGGAGTATTATATGGGAATAGAAAAGGTGCTCTTGAAAATTGTATATCGGAAATTTTACTTTCTGCATATTCTTTTAGACCATCGATCCAGCTGTATCCAACACCATCTGAGAATTGTTCCTTTTGTCTGTATAAAATATGATCAGGTAAATAGCCAACGAATGCGCGTCTCAAAATATCTTTTTCAATACGACCATTAGAACACATTTTTTCCTTGGGATCAATATTCATAACGAGGTCTAACAATTCTAAGTCTAAAAACGGCACACGAGCTTCAATTCCAAATGCCATAGTAGATTTATTTGCTCGCAAACAATCAAAAATATGCAAATCGTGAACTTTTCTTTGCAATTCTCGATGAAATTCTTCCCCATTAGGTGCTTTATGAAAATATAAATATCCACCAAATATTTCATCAGATCCTTCTCCACTAAGAACCATTTTTACACAACTACTTTTTATCAGTCTTGATAAAATATACATTGGGGTAGAAGCACGTATTGTAGTAATGTCATACGTCTCTATGTAATATATTACATCATGTAAGGAATCTATTCCTTCTTCTACTGTGAAGTGAAATTCTGTGTGTTCACTTCCAAGAAAATTGGCTACTTCTCTCGCGGCTTTTAAGTCTGGTGCATTCTTCAGACCAATAGAAAAACTTTTAAGTTTGTAGAAATTTTCATTCCTGTTATCATTGTTAGTATGATTTCCCTCGATCATGTCATTTCCGTTGGAGAACGGATCTGCATGGTGAATCTTCTTCAAATGCTTAGAAACAATAGCAGCTACTATGGAAGAATCCAAGCCACCAGATAATAGAACACCAAATGGTACATCTCCCATGAGTCTCTTAATTACAGCTTTTTCTAGATGCAAGCGAATTTTTTCTAAATCGGCTTTATTATTTGGTATAGGACTACTTAAATCCCACCAATTTGGATTAAAGTAACGAACAAATTCTCCCTTGTTCTTTCTATTAATGTAGTAATGTCCTGGTGGAAAATTAATATATCGAATGCAACTACCCTTTAATGCCTTAAATTCAGAAGCAAACCAAATGGATCCGTCAAATGCATATCCGATGTATAAAGGACACACCCCTATGGGATCCCTAAATGCAAAAAATGTGTTATTTTTCTTGTCACTGATGACACCAGCAAATATGCCATTTAACATAGATGGTACTTTTTCTTTATACTCTTTGTATAAATTTGGTATTACTGCACAATCAGATTGGCTAGTTAGACTCTTTAAAACGTCCTGCTTAATTAGTTTCCTCAAATCCATGTGATTGTAAATTTCTCCATTTATGGTTAAACATATTTCCCTTTCTTCATCATAAAGGGGTTGATGCCCTGAGAGCACATCAACGATTGCTAGTCTCTCGTGTGCAATTACATTTGTTGTTCCATCTTCGTTATGTTCGACGACTATGCCATTCCAGTCTGGCCCACGGTGTCTTAGCCTGAGAAGAAAAAAAAAAAAAAATCGGTGTCATGTGAGTTCATCAAATGGCGTGTCTAATCGTGAATGGATGATACAAGCCTGAACCGGCAAAACACTCTTCGATTTTGTCGTGGTCTATGAGGAACTATTTTTTGGTGAGTTCAAAGGTGGGTGTGGTGGTGGCGCGCACTCATTATCATAAAAAAAAAAAAAAAAAAAACAGAAGAAATGGGAAAAAACAAATAGAGTGACAAAACACAAAAGAATTCAGCTGTCTCCCTAGAAAAACCATTTAAATGGAAAAAGTAAGCGAAAATTTTGAAAGATGCAAAAAAAAAAAAAAAAAAAAAAAAAGCAATGATCTTTTAAATTTTAACCCATCCCCATTTGTATCGTAACCCTTCCACACTGATATGACACCTTACCAATTCAACATTTTGTCAAATTGATGCAAAGTGTGTGTGGCAAATGGAAAAAATGTCATATTTATGTCAACGGGGGGGAAAAAAGGGAAAGGGTATACTATCACACTTATATACCCTCTTTTAATGATATTTTTGAAAAAATAGATATGTGGAAAAAAGCAGGAACAGAACTTACGTCTGATGGTTGAAATGAGAAGGGTACTTTTTTCCCTGCCACACGGCGTATATATATATATATATATATATATATATATATATTTTTACAAGTATATACGTACATCAACCCGTATATACGTATATGGATACACCCCCTTGGATGCCAACCCGATTTGATTCATTTTTTTGTGAAAAGTGGAATGTGACCATCATGCAAGAACAATTTCTTGCATTACAGTGGGGAAGCAATTAATTCATTCATCCCCCAACCTTGGGGCTAGCTGTTTATGTAAATAATGCATGCTTATTTGTCGAGCCAAACACCGGTGCGCATGCACAAGTCTACAAATGCAAAAGTGTGAAAACGCTAAAATGTAAAAACGCTAAAATGTAAAAACGCGAAAACGTAAAAATGTGAAAACGTAAAAATATGAAAATGTAAAAATGTGAAGGTGTAAAACTGTGAAGGTGTAAAACTGTGAAGGTGTAAAAATGTGAAGGTGTAAAAATGTGAACGCGTAAAAATGTGAACGCGTAAAAATGTGAACGTGTAAAAATGCAAAAATATGCAAATGTAGAATTGTAAGTCCTCACATACACAAGCGCATAACAAACGATCTCTCTGTGCCACAATCGCTCATCGGTACTTTTTGGATAATTCTAAGGCCTTCCTCCGTAGCCCATGTTTTTCAATGGACGAATGAAAAATAGCTAATATGCCGCACATTACTTGTGTAAAAATCTGGTTTATTTGAAAATTGCTAAATTGGAATAGTATTTTTTTTTTTTTCTCCTATCTTTCTGCTGAATTTATAAAACTAGAACCCTATAATTTTACATTTATTGGAACTATATGGTTGTCCTTAGTAGAAAATGATGATTGTTTTTTTTTTTTTTTTTTTTTTTTTTTTTTTTTTTTTTTTTTTTAAAGAGTTAAATTTTTTTTTTTTTTTTTTTTTTTTTGTGGGGTTTTTTTTTTTTTTTTTTTTTTTTTTTTTTTTTTTTTTTTTTTTGCATTAAAGAGTCAAATTTTAATTATTTTTTTTTTAGCTAGATGGGTGTTTTTTTTTTTTTTTTTTTTTTTTTTTTTTTTTTTTTTTTTTTTTTTTTTATAATTTTTAATTTTTATTTTTTTTTTTTTTTTTTATTTGTTTTTTTTTTTTTTTTTTTTTTTCCTATTTTTGGCTTGTCACAATTTGCCCCAATTTACACCCCTCATCATTGTACATTTTTTTATATAAGTGCTAAAATATGCTTTACATGTATAATATATTTGTATATTTATATATATTCATTGCATACACCTATATATGTATGCTTATATATGTGTATAATACAAGTATGCATGTGCTAAAAAGTAGGGATACACATATTTGTACTGAAGGAGGGCTACATATATATTTTTGGTTACTTTGGTGGGTTATGTTATATCTTATACATATTATGTATGCCCAACGAGTAGATCTACAATACTGGTTTAAACATATTGGTGGATACGAGATTAGGGACCGAATTTTGAGGAATCATTTACAGCTAAACAAGTATGCAGCACTATTTTTTTTTTTTTTTTTTTTGGGGATATTGTGAGGGGGGGATGTAAAAAGCTCTCTTTTTTTTTCATCATATAAAAATGATAGGCGTCGTGCAGGGATCGGATTCGGTGGCTTTTAATTTTTTTCTTGGCTTTGTCACTTGCAATTTATTTGTAATTTACCTGAAATTTATTTACAATTTATTTGTACTTTACATGAAATTTATTTTTAATTTATTTGTAATTTACCTGAAATTTATTTACAATTTATTTGTACTTTACATGAAATTTATTTTTAATTTATTTGTACTTTACCTGAAATTTATTTACAATTTATTTACAATTTATTTACAATTTATTTACAATTAATTTTTAATTTATTTTTAATTTATTTTTAATTTATTTGTACTTTACCAGAAAATTACCTGCAGTTTATTTGAAATTGTTATACTATTAGCATTACACAATTTATCATTTTTTAGCTTCAAGTTTCGTCACTTCACCAGTTCTCCATTTTGGCCAATATCTTTTGTTTGTTTTTTTCCCAATCAGCAAGTGACATATGACGTTTTATTCCTTTTCTGTATGCGTCACAATCACTTGCACTCTTTTGTCGAATCAAACACAAAAGTGGGTATGTGGCACCATATCCCACCCCCCCAAACTCGTTATACTTATAATATTACAACAAGCATTTTGCTGCTATTGCATAAAAGAGAAAAAACTTTACGTGTGCTCCTTTTTTTACCAATTTGTTAAGTCAAAGGGGGAGAGATATGTATTAACAATAGTGCTAAAAACAAAAGCCTTTTTTTTTTTTTTTTTTATACCCACTTGATACGGATATAATATATAACATATATATATGTATATACATACATACATGTTCATTCTTAAGACATGCCACTGCAAGTAAACAAATATACTTTGTTTTTTTTATTATTTTTTTTATCTGCACCATTATCCAGTGGGTGAGGAAAACTGTAATACCCCATTTCGAATTGAATTATTTCAACATGATGAAAACTATAACCCAGCTCATCTGAAAAAGAGAAATCATGAGGATACTTTTTCATGCATCACAATCTGATTGAAATAAGCTTCAAAAATGAAATGAAGAAACAGTGCTGAATAGGGCTTATGTAATCTGTGTACACATATATACATGCATATGCATGAGCTAAGTCCTGTGTGTATACAAAAATCATGCTAATTAAATAGTCTCTACAAGAATATTGCTAATCCACCAAATGTTCGTATCTGTTTTTCCCACAATCAACAAAGTGAAAAAGTAACAATTAGAATTTCTCCCTATATGAATCGTTATAATAATTGGTTTTTTAAAAATAAATAATGGTTCACCTTTTCTTACAAAAAAAAAAAAAAAAAACATTTCCATTCGGTGTGCTCATCTGGTCTATATTTTTTTACACACGATTTCGTTATCATTACGAGAAAGCAGAAAATAAGGTTCTTAACACATTTCCCTTTTTTTTTTTTTTGTTTTTTTTTTTTTTTTGCAAGAACGTGAACATATGCAAGGTGGATTCATAATTTTCCGTTTGTTCTTTTTAGAAGTTAAAGAGATTGGGAAAAGAGGAAATGGAAAAAAGAACTTTGTTCCCATTTTTTAAGTAAATGTATTTGTACACTTTTTATGTATCTCTATATGTGCATTATATCGCATAAGCAAAGAAACTGAATCTTTGTAGAGTTATAAAAAGGGTTTGAGGTTAGAGAGGGGGGAAGAGATGCTAGGATTAGTGTTAGGGGCGAGAAAATAAGTTAACAAAAAAAAAAAAAAAAGAAAAAAATCTTAAATGTATTCATAAGTAAGTTCGAGTTTAATATTTGCGGTGCTTGATAAGAAATTATTCAAAATGGGAAAAAAAAAAAAAGAAGGTATTTTATATAGCAACAGTACCATGGTTCAGGTTCATTCCTCAAGCACCATCATCCACGGGCACATCATTTCTTAGTGCACTGAAAAAAACGCAATGATATTGCACTTGCATCATTGAATCCATATTGGTCGTGTAGTAGTTGTCAATCCATTCAATTTCTACAAAGGTAAACCATTTTGAAATGATTAATTTAATTTCGTCCCAAGATAATTCGATGGACATTTCATTAGTCATTTCTGAATAGTGGTAGAGAAGAGGACCGATATTACACCATAACGAATTGGGTTTCAATATATTCGCAAAGGTGCGAATATATGTAAAAATATTTTTAGCAGTATCCATAAAAAAGCATGTCAGAACCCCATCAAAAGATTCTTTTTCGTTATAATAAACTTCGATTAATTCACCTGCACACATAGAAAATTCAGTGTTCAAAATAGCTTTGTTATATGTATTGATATCTGGTAAAGTGATAATTTTTAAATGATCATCTCTTCCTTTTTTATTTAATGTGTTAAGGCAATATGGCTGAATTTTTAATGAATCCTTTTCATTATAATAGTTCAAAATGAAGTTAGATGCCAGAAGCATAAAATAAGAAAATTCATTTCCTTGACTTCTGTATCCTTTTTTCGCAACCTCGTATGGAAGTCTACCCAATCCTGATCCTGGACATAATATTTTTGGTACATATGTATCTGTTATGGGTAGATACTTTTCTAAACTTTTCAATATGGGTTCATATGCACCATCTCTTTCATGCTTTCCTTCTAGTGACCAATCTCGAACGAATTGCCTCAGGGTACTTCTCACTTTGCTCATATTCTGTAATAAGTTGTATTCGTCTAGGCTGGGGCTATATGCATTGGTAATTCTATTTCCTGGTGGGATGTGTTCTCCTCTGCGTGAGCTTGCATTCAGCTGATTTGTGTTGACTTGGTTAGTTGCATCTATTTTTCCATTTTCATCGCTTTTCATCTTGCTTGATCTCCATTCTCCCAGTCTTGCTTCTCCCTTTATGCCATCCAAATTGGGGAATGCATATTCGCTCATTTCCTTGCGATAGTCTTCTATGTAATCTTCTCTATGAATTGAACATTTACAGATTCCATCCTTATCATAACACACACATGTTTCTCCCTGCTTACATGTGCATTCACATTTATGTTCTTCATAAACTCTGGAGCCTCTTCCACCACTAGGAGTATCATACCAGGCACAGTCCTCTTCCAACAATCCTTTTTCATTAGGGGTGTTTATAGTAGCATCTGATTCAGCTGACATATTATAGCACTGTCTGTTGTAGTGATCTGCAACTTTTTTTTTTTTTTTTTTTTTTTCCTCTTTTGTTTGTTCATCGTGTTTCACATGTTCAACATTTTGCGCTTGCACACTAATGTGTTCTTTATCACACATCGGTTCTCCAGTTCTTTCACTATCACTTGTCTTCTCATCCCCATCTGTAAGAGAAGACAAGCATGAATGGCTCAATTGGTTTTTATCTATTTCGTTCTTATAGCTGTTTTGGTCCCAGTTCAAATAATCAATATTTTGGAAATCATCATTTGGCTCTGACTGCTCTAGTTTCAATTGTAGTTCCTTCGAAATGTAATCATCTTCTTTCGTGTTCATCAACTTGGATCTTATTTCTTTCAGTATAATTAATGGATTGTCTTTACATAATACTCTTGCATCTAAGTTATGATAATTATATTCTTTGTCTATATTTTTCTTTTCCTCCTCTGTTAAGTTCTTTATTATTTCATTGATGGTGTATTCTTCTCTAGGAATTTTTCTTATTTTTCGTTTCTTCTGCTTCATCTCTTGGTTTCTTTCTTTCACCCCTGTAGCGCTAGCTCTCTGGGTGGATCTGCAATTCTGATCATATCCTCGTCCTTCACACACTCCACCGATTTTGTCATTTACTTCATTTGCACTCATTTCACTAGGATCGCTCACTTCACTAGACTCGCTCACTTCACCGGATGAATCGTCCAATGTGGCAACATCCTCCTGATGAGCTGTGTGAGCCAACAGGTGCAGAATTATGTGTGTAGATATTTGAGGTAATAAAATGTTGAAAATGAAAAAGTAATTATTTAAAACAGAAATGTACATTTTATATAACTTGCAATAAATGGATTCAGTAAGGAGGCTCTTTTCTGCCTCAGTAAGTGATGAGAAGTTTCTGTATATTCTTAGGAGTTCATAAAAGCAATATTTTTTATAATACAAAAAAGAAAAACAAACATTACAAAAATGTCTTTCTTCTTCATCATTCAAAATATCAGCTGTATCATGATCACATTCACCACCTTCTTTGCTATCGTTTCTCCCATGGATGTCTCTTTGAGGACTACATGCACAGCTACATCCATAATGTGATTCTCGTCTGTCTGAAATATTCGCAGTATTATTTTCTCCATGGATGTTACTTATATCTATGTTCAAATTAAACTTGGAATTGTAGGATCCCTTTCCATCGCAATCTTCTACTATAGGCTTACCATGTTGTTGTTCATCCTTCGTTGTTGAATTGTGCACTTGCTTTTCATCACTCTTACCATTCGTCATTCTGGTGTCCCTTTTCTCATGATACAAGCTGTGTGTGTGTATCTATTTTATGCAGGTGGTGAAATACGTGCACTGATCCAGGTAAGTGTTATATAAACTTCGATAAGATGTTATTTATATAGGATTTCAAATGAAAGTTCTTATATACTATTGAATGGTTGAATTTTGCATAATGGTGGGATAAACACGTAAATGAACCAATAAAAATTGGAAAAACCAAAACATGGGATGCATAATTAATGTGGATGGAGTGAAACAAAAAAGAATCATAAAAATGAAAAAAAAAAAAAAGAAAAAACGTCATGACCTGCTAAGTGGTGGAAGTAAAAAGTGGGGCCATGAAGGAAATGTGCAATTAGGTGAGTTCAAAGGGAGAAAGAAAATTGGGGAAAAACAAAAAAAAAAGAAAAATGTAAATGCCCATGCACGTATGCATATGCATGTACGCATGTATGTACATATTATGTATGCATATGTATGTATACGTATGTGCATGTAACATATATACGTATATGTATACACCTAAACATTAGCACTTTGAAGGAAAAACTGACCTTGGGAGCATGTGAAAGAAATAAAACTCCACTGTGGACGAGCGTGAGGAAAGGGAAAAGGGGAAAAAAAAAAAAAAAAAAAAAAAAAGGGATAGATTGACTAGCTTCAATCGAAATGAAAAGAAGGTATAGAGGTGCACGAAAATGGATGAACAAGTGAGTTTATATGTAACTGCCGACACAGCTACAAATACCACTGAGTTGGGAAACCCCAAACATGTCTGTGCATGTAAAAAAAAAAAAAAAAAATAATTAAATAAAAAAAAAATAAAAAATAATAATGTAACAAACTGGATAAAAGAAAAAAAAAAAAAAAAAAAAAAAAAAAACCTTTAAAAGCAAATTTCAATTTTTATTTGAAATTTTATCTAGGCTTTTATTTCCTATTATTTTTGTGTATGTCAAATTTTGTTATTTTTACGTGAAACATTTTTGATGGGTAGGAAAGATCTTACAAGGTCCAGGTAAAGTACATCCCCATTTCACTTTTGCGTGTGTGTGAAAAAGGGGCACTCGTTAGTACGATGATCACCAGGATGTCTATATCAGTTAACGAAAAATGTGGAAAAAAGGCAGAAATCAGACGAGACGAAGCGACGAAGCGACGAAGCGACGAAGAGGTAAAGAAGTAAAGAGGTAAAGAAGTAAAGAAGTAAGGAAGTAAAGAAGTAAAGCAGTAAAGAGATAAAAAAGTAAAGAGATAAAACAACTAACAAACAAGAAAACACTTGAAGAAGCAAACCAGCGAAGCAAAATTGAGAACCCCGCCCCCGGGTAGATATCGCTCCAATGGTCACGTGACAATGGATAATAAATTACAGCTACTCCTAGTTTAGCACAAGAATGAGAAAAAAAAAAAAAAAAAATTGTTATCCCTATTAACCAATCTGCTTTGAAGCAACAGCAAATGCGTTATTAATATATAACCATTTCGAGTAAATGTCCATCAAAAGATCTAATTATTTTTATTTCCCACACCCACACCCACACACCCGTAATCATATCATCCTCAGTAATAATAAAATGTTCATAGGTTTGGTACTCATGATTAAAAGTGTCTCATTCCATCATTCACACAATGTGCACATAAACTCATAAAATGGGGGGGGGGTGGGGGGTATTCCAAAATTACGGTCAGTATAAAAATAACTTTTGATCATTATTATTTGTTACATCTATTTCATTTTTTAAAAAACGCAAATATTTTTAATCATTTTTT